>NW_017676677.1:14169-40979 GCF_001879085.1 Nicotiana attenuata
TTTTATTCAATTTCCTAGCTAATCTCTAGTTTTAGTAGCTGATTTGCATTTCCTAGTTCCGTTCCTGGTAATTTGCAGTTTCAGAGGAGTTTTTTTGGTTGTTTCGAGTGAGTTTGGGTTTAGATAAGCTGGTTTTGGTTGAGTGTTGGTCTGTGAAAGTTCAGAAGATATTTGGGTGCATTTCCGAGTCAATTTAGTGTTGGTCAAGTTGTTTGGATTGGTTTCCTGCTTGCTTTGGTGTTCATCTGTTTACTGAGTTCACTTGAGATTGCTTCTGGGTTAAATTAGCTGTGTCCGTTTGTCTGCTGCTGCTGACCTTACTTTTCTCATTGTATCGCAATTTCCAGGTATATTCTCATGCTCCAATGATGCTGAAGATCATATTCATCGGTAGAAAACTATGTCGAAGTTTAAATGATGGAATCAATGCGTTTACATCTGGACGTGTTGCTTTTATTGCTTAGTTAGAAATTTGGTTTGATCAATTCGTTTGAGCCATATCTCGGCTGTAATAATGAGACTATAGACTGTAATTGGATTGTTTTAACTTGTGGACTGTTAGCTGATTCAACGTTAGCTGGTTTGTCTTCTTATGAACACATGAATGCTGTAATTAGTAATGTTAGATTGATCTAGTTTAAAATGCAGGCTACGTGTTACCAGTTGTTAATCCGAGAATTGGGCATTTCAAAGTAGGGAATATAGTTTGAATTCAGAAAGTAGTACAATCCTATGCACGATTTGAATATTAGAGGTCATTTGAAGAGAGTGAGCATGTCAGTTGAATTGCAACTACCCTTATGTGGTTCATGAATCTATTGGGCCGAGTTTGGTGTATTTTAAAACAACTACTGCTTCGATTGTGCACTGATTGACGCTGTGTTCTTAAACTGAGACTTCAACATTATTAAGTTAGTTTAGTTCGTTAATTCACTATTATTAGATAGGGGAATTAGATCATTCTGATTTGGTTTGAATCGTTTCTCCTGAACATGGGTTGCTATCACTACTAAAATTGGCTCAACTGATAGGCTAGACTTCAAAACAACGATTGGGCTGCCAGACCGCGTATCTGGGCTCAATCTGGCCCAATTTGCATGAATCTTTGCTATAATGGCACCGGACCCATGGCTGGTCGCTCGATTTCGACAAATTAGAGGCTGGCATACATTTGGGCCTGCAGTCCAATCTATTTGTGTCCTTATGTATTGAACTGCTTTGGGGCTAATAGACTAAAAATCACAGAATTAAAGGGGTCAAGCCTCTTTGAATGCTGTTAATGACAACTGATTGGTTAATTGATTAGGACTCTTTCTTTTCTTGTTAGAGACAAATAAATAGAAAAATTCTAGTTTGCTTTAGGATTGGCCTTTTAATAATAAAAATGAGACGAGCCTCGTCGAGCCAAATACAAATGGCGGGGCCCTAAATAAATGCTATAAAAATACTTAGAATTCGGGTGAACCGTTTAGCGAATTTCACGGTTTTCCCCAAAGATAATAAACGCGTAGTTGCTTTAGGTGTGTATTTTAATAATATTACCTTCCTAAATGCGGGTGCACATTTATGTGACCCAAATCTAAATCTCACCGAAGTCGAAATGCGTCAAAGCCACGGGTGCACTGGTGTGACGTGGTTCGAGACACATTTTTACGACGTTGCAATTCTTATTAAAAATACATAAAATAAAAGCGGTTAAAATAAAAGGCACATAGGTTAGAACATGTTTTAAAATCAGATAAAAGAAAATACAACAGTTGAGCGACCGTGCTAGAACCACGGAATCCGGGAATGCCTAACACCTTCTCTCGGGTTAACAGAATTCCTTACTCGGATTTCTGGTTCGCGGACTGTTGACAGAGTCATAAATTTCCTCGGTTCGGGATTCGACAGGTGACTTGGGACACCATTAATCTCCCAAGTGGCGACTCTGAATTGTAATAATAAATCCCGTTCCGATTGTCCTCTAAGTGGAAAAACTCCTTTAAACCCTCACGGGTATAGTGCAAAAAGGAGGTGTGACAATGGCCATCGGGATGATTTTGGACTTGGTGATTTCTGAAGGTTTGCTGATATATTTCCGCATCTGCGGAAAAGGGGCCGCAGATGTGGTTCGGCAGATGCGAAGACTAGGGGCGCAGATGCGAGTGTTGGCCTTTTTGGAGAAATTCCGCAGAAGCGGATGGTTTCCACAGGTGCGGTCTACGCAGGTACGGCTATTGAGCGCAGAAGCGGTCCGTGTGTGTGAGGGAGGTTCCGCAGAAGCGGGTGATTGACCGCATAAGCGGTGTCCGCAGGAGCGTTATTTGACCGCAAAAGCGGTCCTTGGCCTAATAAATCCGCAGAAGCGGAGGAAGAACCGCAGAAGCGGTAGTCGCAAATGCGGTAAAGCAACCGCAGATGCGAAAATGACTGTTTAGAGAAGGGTTTTAAAAGCTCATTTTGTTCCGTGAGCTAAGGGTTATTTCTACCATTTTTGATCGACCTTGAGAGCTTTTGGGCAGAAATGGAAGGGGATTTCGACTAGTTGTGATTGGAGGTGAGTTCCTTGACCTTATTACATGATTTAATGGTAGAATTAACATAGAAATTTGTGGAAATTCATAAAAAGGGGGAAAAGCTAGGGCTTGGAATTTGGTATTTCAAATTGGATTTTGATGGGTCATTTGGACTCGGATTTGGGAGTTCTTGATATGTATGGACTTGTGGTGAGATAAGAAATCCGATGATATAAAATTTTTTGATTTTCGAGAAGTGGGCCCGGGGCTCGGGTTTTGCAAATTTCGTGATTTTCGATGTTTTCGATCCTTTTCGATTGAGTTATGTACCCTTAGCCTATTGTGATGTATTCGCTCTGATTTTGGATAGATTCGACGCGCGTGGAGGCCGATTTGAGGGGCAAAGGCGTCGCGAGCTAGGGATTTCACCGGTTCGAGGTGAGTAATGATTGTAAATGATATCCTGAGGGTTTGAAACCCCGAATTTTGCACATCATAGTGCTATATTGAGGCGACTTGCACGTCGGATAGCGAGCGTGGGGTAGAGCACCGTTGGGGATTGTGACTTGGTCCGTCCCGATTGTTGATTTTACCGCGTCTTTGACTGAAACTTATTTGTTATTATCATGATTTGGGCTGATTGCCATATTTGGGCTTCGTGCCAATTATTTGAACCCTTCGGGGATTTTTATCACTGTTTCCTTACTATTTTAATATACTACTTGAACTCAGTCCTGTTGATTATACCGTTTTACAAACTCAGCCGCTTTAATTGAACTTTGAGACTTAAATGATATTTCCACTGTTGTTTGGGCTGAGCACTACTATTTTATTGTTGCCCGAGGGGCTTATGATGTTTTCTGGACTGAGTGAGGCCGAGGGCCATATGTGAGGATATATGTGAGTGATGTGAGGAGGCTTTCAGGCCTCGAGTGTTATGTGAGGAGACTTTCAGGCCTCGAGTGTCATGTGAGGAGGCTTTCAGGCCTCGAGTGTGATGTGAGAAGGCTTTCAGGCCTTATGTTATATGCCGCGAGGTGGCTTGATATTGCGCTTGGGCCGTAAGGGGCTCCTCCGAAGTCTGCACACCCACAGTGAGCGCGGGTACCCATATGGATCGGGTTGCACGCCGCAGCGAGATATGTGGATCGGGCTGCACGCCGCAGCGGTTACTATACGATACTGTTCTGAGAGTGATCTGAGAGAGAGAGCCCGAGGGGCTGAGAGAGTGTTTCTGAGAGTGAGCCCGAGGGGCTGGTACTGTTTTGAGATATTGCCCGAGGGGCGAACTTTTATGTGCTCATCTTGCATATTTACTTGCCTTTTTACCTGTTATACTGCGGTATTTGTGCCCGAGGGGCGGATTTTTCTGTGCTTAACAACACTAACTATTTGAAATTGTTTCGTAACTGTTGAAAAGATCTTTTTCAAAAGAGATTTAAACTGAGCCAATATATTTCTAAAGTTTTCACAGTTTCACTGTTTCTCAAAGGATTGTACCCTGCTTCTATACAGCATGTTGGTTGCTTTACATGATTTCTTACTGCTCAGTTGTTTTTTACCTTTATTACTCACTGAGTTGGAGTACTCACTTTACTCCCTGCGCCTCGTGTGCAGTTGCAGGTATTTGTTCACCTGTTAGCGGGTATTGGCTGTTTAGAGGCAGAGCTGTAGTAGTTTAGCGAGGTGACTGCCAGCGTTCGCAGCACCGTTTCTTTCTATTGTTATTCTTTATTCCTGTTCAGTGTATTTCTAGACTTGTAAATGTAATTACATTCTTGTAGATGCTCGTGACTTGTGACACCCCGATTAGGGCTGTGTTGGGTTGTATTTCCGCTAATTAATACTATTAAGTCATATTTAAGCTGTGTAATTATGTTTAACTACTTTTGAAAAAACGAGTTGGGTTAGTTGGCTGGCCTCGTCTTCACGAGAGGCGCCATCACGACCAGTGCGGGGGTTTGGGTCGTGACAAGTTGGTATTAGAGCCTAGGTTACTAGGTCTCACGAGTCATGAGCAGGTTTTGTAGAGTCTCGCGGATCGGTATGGAGACGTCTGTACTTATCCTCGAGAGGGTGCAAAACCTTTAGGAAAACTTCACATTCTTGAATTCTTATCGTGCGTCCTTAATTCAGCTTGAAAGGTAACTCTTGAAAATTCCTTCCACGCGTTCGTAAGCGCACATGAGCGCTCAGTATCAGATGTGCCTTGATGGCTTGTGATTCCCCGATAAAGAGGTGAGTTATGATCTCTGTGAGTTTGATATTAGGCCAGTCTGGAGGACTTGAGGCCTGATCTTTGCCTACGGCTCGAGCACTGAGGTGCTGATTGTATGGGTAAGTGTTTTGAACTTATATATTCGGCAGTGTCCCTATTAGTGGAAGTGACGGCTGGGTAGCTATGTAAAGAGTGTATTAGTACTGCGAGATGTATCTATGTGACTTGGAAGTGACGAGGAAGATCTGTTGGATGATAGATGAACCATTAAGTGTTTGATTTCCATTGTGAGTGGAGGTGTGGCCCCGAGTATTAGGTGCGTGAAGAATCTTTTCATGTTTTCAGTCGAGAGTGAAGTAAATTTTATGTTGCGGTACGAGTTCAGACTAAGTGGCTATTTAATGTGTATGGCGGTGGAAGGTATACAGGAATGTGATATTGAAGCGAAGCAGGTGGGTTATCTCCTGCGAAGTGTTCTGAAGTGGTGTGATCCTTATGTGTATATTGGGAGGTATCATGTGCAAGTGAAAAGTACGTGTTGAAATTTGGAATTTCGGGTCGCTTAAGAGATTGGGCTTAACTGTTGCGGGAATGAATGCGAGAATTGCAGAAGAGTTACAGTACGGGGTGATCTGTGTTTTCACAACTTATACATGATTTGAGTTTAATCTCACTATGTTAATGTGGCATGAATAGAGTAAAAGTGTTATGAGGTATTGAGGGTATTTTGATCTATGGCTTCGAGCCAAGTGGGGGAGTTTGCTGTGAGTAATTGATTGCACGGTTAGGTACTATGCTGGTTCCAGTTTGAGGCGTGCGGGTGAATCAGTTATGACTTGTGGGAATTGAGACCGAGGATGCTGACGAAGGTTATATTATGCTTCATAGGGTAAGGAAATCACAAGATGTCTTAAGTTGTTGTTGGTAAAGAATGCTCAGTGCATAGAGCAGTAAGTTGCTTGGGTGTATTAGGATGAGGATTTCATTCTTGCGGTATTGGAGTGCCAATAAGGCACGGGTGGTTCTGTTCGTTAGGTCAGGTAATTTGCAGTTTGAGTAAGAGTGAATGTCTTTCGAGAATGGATCCAATGTGTTCAAGATTTTGCAGGAAACGATCGGGTATTTTGAAGTGTCATGCGTGGTTAGAAACTGTGTTTTCATTGGAAGAGGTTCAGATTTGTGGTATTTCTATGTTAATTATGGAGTTCTATGTATCGGTATCGGGAAAGTAAAGGCAACAGATTTGAATTCGCAGGAGGTTCTTCAGATTAAAGTATTCGGGAGTGTGATGTTTCTGACAAAATTTGAGAGAGTATTCAGCGGCTTATGGGTCCTAGACAGTGTGGTCTTGTGCTTGGGTCTCGTGTAGTGAGCCTGGGATTGAGAGATTGTGGTACTACAACAAGAGGAAGCATCAAGTTGAAAATGAATCGGAAGGAAATTCAGATAGACGGAATGGTTTGATAGTAGACCGAATCGGTATGGTAAGGGTATGATCAATTCTTTGTATGTGTTCGAGGTAATGGGTTCTTACAGGTATTTGGCAACAATGCTCATGGGTTTTGATGGCTTGCTTAGCTTGGTCTAGTTAGAAGGATTCAGTCCTGGCAGTTTAATTTGTGCAAACAGAATTGAGAGAGTTCTTGTTGATTTCTACCGTGGCTGGAGCGGTGCATTTTCTACGAATATGAGAGGTATGGGATGTGTAATGATTTTTCTTCTAGATGGGATAAATGGAAGTTCATGGCTAATTGAGTGCGTAGATGTCTGTGGCTTGGAAGGGAGATAAAAGTTTTCCTGTTATCCTTGGATGTGTGGTATATGCGGTATGTTGTGGAGGATCGAGATTTGCGTGTATGAGGTTTCAGTTCAGTTCTGAAAGGAAGTTCATAACACTCTTAGGCAGCGGGTAGCCTCAGATGATTGAGGAAATGGTACTGTTATTTGGAAGTGACTTGACGAGAGTATATGTTTCAAAAAAAAGGGGTAATATGATTAAGTTGATAGCACTTCGATAGTATTGCGGCACCTTCCTTTAGATCGACTAGTGATATTCAGGGAAATTTGAGAGTATCTGACGTGGAATGATTGGGTATTAGAGGTGTGGTATATATTCGGACGGAAAAATTGGGATAGGATATGGTTATTCATGTGCCGTACGGATGTGGAGACGGAAGTTCTCATATTCAGGCTGTGTTGTGATTGTAGATCGTGTGTATCAGCACTGTTTAGTGACTATCGAGATTTGGAGACCCGAGTGGATCTTTCTTTGCTTGGTATGTTAGGTTTTGGATATGATATTGGGGTGTGGACTGGTTGTTCCGTGTTGTGTTATTCTGGACTATTGCGATAAGATGGCGCGGATGGCCATGTCGGGAAATGCCACGGATTGAGTGGCGATGTTCGCCGAATTATGTCCTATTGGGGATTTTTATATTTTGAAGACCTAGCGGACGGATGGGAAGGATTGCCTTTCCTATTTGGGGCCTTGTGAGTGAGCGTTCTATCCTGAGTCGGCTTGATTGGCTCTGAATGGCATTGTTGAGGGAAGTATTGATTCGACCGTTGTCGAGCTTATCAGTGATCTGGGGAGATCTATGAGTTACCTCTTTGTGTTGCGAGATGCTAGGATTTGTTGGTTATAGGCACATATGGTGCGGTTCAATTGGGGTCTCTTAGTGGAATTCGAGCGGGAAGAGTAATTGAGCGATGCTTAGTGAACGGCGTATCGGTTGTGTCCTATTGGGTTGCGTGGTATATGATATTTGTTGCACCGTGGGTGTAATGATTTGCTTTGGTCCCAGACATCAAATTGTGCGTGGCTGTCGATTTTTGAGCGTGGTGACTTGAGGTATTTCATGTGTAACAGTGTTTGAATAGGATCACGCATGGTAGCGAGGCTACGTGGAGATGTGACCTTTCAGGGTAGATCAGGTGTTCTGTTTCTATGATGCGAGACGAGGTCTCAGCTTGGTGTTGTGATGATAGTGATGAGCTTGAGGTACAACTCTTTCGTTGGGGCCATTTTCATGATTTGAGTATATTCAGACCGTTTCTTATTGGTGTGCTAATTATGCAAGTTATGGCTTAGGCCTGTATTGATGTATCATGTCACCAGAGTGGTGTGTTGGATTCGAGGCGATCGTCGGGGTCATTAATGAGTACGAACGAGTTTGATTTCAGCTTGTTGGAAGGATAAATTCGAGGTTCGGTTCGGAAATCTGCTGTGGTATTAGCCAAGGGGAGGTGACTTCATGAATGGTTGACCTGAGAGATGGTTACGGTTTATTGCATGTTTCATTTATCATTAGCAGTATATAGAAGTGTTGGAATAAGACTTTAGTTGATAGGAGATTTTCTACCGGTATTTGGGTGTTGTGTGCAGCTGCTGCGAATGGCAGTTATCACTACATGTGTTTGAGTTACGTGGTATATCAGATAATTGTATTTGAGGTTGCAGGCAGGGGCTATTACAGCTGGTTCGGGCTTATTCTGAATAGAGATGTGAGGTTCTGATCTTGTGTATAATTTTGGAAAGTGAAATGTGGTTCTATGGCTTATGGGCTAGATTAGATGGTGAAATATCAGTTACTATGTGTTATCGGGCCTATATGAGATAGGGTGATGTGGGGTCACCCCGGGTATATACATGATAAGGTTATTCAGCGATTGGTTGGCTTTTAGAACAGCTCTGGGTACGTTCGAGGACGAACGTGTGTTTAAGTGGGGGAGGATGTACGACCCGACCGGTCGTTCTGAGATTTTACACTTTGATCACCAGTTCTCGGGCATGACTTGCCCCGTGTTATGTGTTATGACTAATGTAGGTCGTTGGTTTTGGTTTCAGGAATATTTGGAATGAATTTGAAAGGACAGTTCAGTTGAAAGCTTTGAATTTGAAAGGGTTTGACCAAGAGTTGACTTATTTGTATATGAGCTCAGATCGGAGTTTTAATAATTCGGTTAGCTTCGTTGGGTGATTAATAATTAAGAGTGCGATCGAAAGTGATTTTGGAAGTCCGATGTAGAATTAGGCTTGAATTGGCGAAGTTAGTATTTTGGCGAATTCCGGTTGATAGGTGAAATTTGGATCCGGGAGTCGGAATGGGATTCCGAGAGTTTCTGTAGCTTCGTTAGGTGATTTGCGATGTGTGTGCAAAATTTTAGGTCATTCGGAGGTGTTTTGGTAGGATTTTTAATCAAATGCGTGTTTCGGAAGTTTTAAAAGAACTTAGGCTTGAATTCGATGTATTTTGATGACTTTGGTCCGTGTGTGTGAGGGAGGTTCCGCAGAAGCGGGTGATTGACCGCATAAGCGGTGTCTGCAGGAGCGTTATTTGACCGCAAAAGCGGTCCTTGGCCTAATTAAGATCCGCAAAAGCGGAGGAAGAACCGGAGAAGCGGTAGTCGCAAATGCGGTAAAGCAACCGCAGATGCGAAAATGACTGTTCAGAGAAGGGTTTTAAAAGCTCATTTTGTTCCGCGAGCTAAGGGTTTACCTTTATTACTCACTGAGTTGGAGTAATCACTTTACTCCCTGCACCTCGTGTGCAGTTGCAGGTATTTGTTCACCCGGTAGCGGATATTGGCTGTTTGGAGGCAGAGCTGTAGTAGTTTAGCGAGGTGACTGCCAGCGTTCGCAGCACCGTTTCTTTCTATTGTTATTCATTATTCCTGTTTAGTGTATTTCTAGACTTGTAAATGTAATTACATTCTTGTAGATGCTCGTGACTTGTGACACCCCGATTAGGGCTGTGTTGGGTTGTATTTCCGCTAATTAATACTATTAAGTCATATTTAAGCTGTGTGATTATGTTTAACTACTTTTGAAAAGACGAGTTGGGTTAGTTGGCTGGCCTCGTCTTCACGAGAGGCGCCATCACAACCAGTGCGGGGGTTTGGGTCGTGACAAATAAATATCCAAAAAGAGAAAACAAAAGGAAAGGAAATAGTTAGGCCAAAGTAGTGGAGCCTTTACGTAGTGCTTGGCATGATATTATTTATGTCATTTTCCCAATCGCTTGACCAATTAAACCCTAGCTACCTTGATTTCCAAAGAGGGAATACAAAGTTAGAGGAAAATAAGAGTACAATTAGTTTGTTTTTCTTTTTCGAATATTGTTGGACTTAACTCGTATTTACTTCAACTAATTTATCATACCGTTTGTTCATCTCATATGTGTATATTCTCTGTCAAGATAATCTCTTGTTCACCTAAATCAAAGTAGATGGACTCACGTCAGGTGTTGTATGTAATTAAGATTCGAACTTATGAAATCTCGAGATTATTATAATCTTGTTAATATATATATATATATATATATATATATATATATATATATATATATATATACACGAAAGNAAAAATTTTAGATCCAAAATTGTATCTAAGTAATTGTTAAGCAATTAATGCTAGGGCACATATTTAACTTAATTACCACTAAGTTGGAGTAGGACTTTCATAAATTTGGATATTTACATGTTTAGTTTATTAGATGCCTGACTTATCATTCCTTACAGAGTACTTCTGTTTTAATAAAGCAATTCTACTTCAATTTAAAGCAACCGTACATGTGAGATGGAAATGCAACAATTATTATAGTAAAACTTAATTGAAGTCCCAATCAGTACGTAGACTTAGGCAAAGAGCGAACACATTAATAAAAATTTAACAACGTGGGACAGAAAAATATTGAAGCTGCTAGCTATCTAGTAAAATAGATATGAAACGAGAGGTTATATATAGTAAAGCACTATACATGCAAAAGCTTAAACTATCTTTGAGTATAAATACAATGGCAAAATACATAAGTTGACACCTGAGCTATGGACTAAATTCTCCTTACACACTTTTTGTAGACAATAATAATATTACACATGCAATCTTTCTATAGTGTATCTAGTACACACCTTCTTTGATCAGGTCCAAGCATGTGTAAAACAAAACGTCAGAAGCACGTAGAAAGTATAAGTAGACATTTTCTGACTTAAATCAACGGTCAGAAACATATCCCAATGGCCTTTTTTAATTAAATAAAAGGGCCCTCAACCCATTTCTCGTAAAATTAGACCAATTTTCCCCCTTAGTTATTCCTCATTTAAAGATCGTCAGTCGCAGAAATATTCTTCTACTTGACATCTTCTTATGCGGTTTTTATTGCCAATATAATCATCTTCTTCTACTTCTTCCTTCTCTGGTTCGACATTGTAATTTTTAGGGTTAAGGAAAATTCATAATCTTAGATAAATTTGTTATTGTGATGAAGAAGCTATGGTGACACAGTCATTGAGTGTTGATAATCCTGATCGTCGATTTTACGGATGTAAATTTTATGAGGTAAATATCAACTATACTATTATAATCGATTTTATATTCGTTAACAATTTTCTCTTCGATTTTCAGAGGGACAGTGACTCGGGATGTAATTTCTTTGTGTGGTTTGATCCCCCAACTCCAGAGCACTTGAAAGTTGTGATTTTAAGACTACTTAAGAAGAAGAGGGCGTTCGATGCATTATTGAAGGAAAATAGAAATTAAAAAAATTGGAGGAGATTGTGTGTCTTGATTTTAATTATAAATGTATTGAAGTTAATTGTGTTTGGTAGTTCTACATATTGCTATATAATATAAGACAATGAATGAAATTTTTTGATGGATTTTGCATGCCTTTGTTACAAATGAATAAAAATCTTTGTAACCGTTAATGTTGTTTGGTTTGTGATTGTTGCTACGTGAGCTGAAAATGCAAATAAAACACTCTACCTAAACAGTTAAATGGTGGTCGAATTTGTTGCCTAAAAATACAGCTCAAATGCTTAAATACTGAAGTGGTAGAATGATGATAAAGAGCTGAAATGCTATAAGGAAGTCTCGGGGTTCCCAACTACACGATTGTTTAGGTATGTGCTAAAAGTGCTTCCTTTAATGCCAGGTTGTATCTGAACCCCCTTTCCATATCTCGGAGAAGGTATGCAAGCTAGTCATCTGTGCTAATAAGTTCCTGCCTTTTTTTTTATAGGTAAGACATGGGGCCCTTCCACTGTGGACCGAGACAACGCAAAGGTAAAACACCATGGAAACTTCGCTGACTTTATTATCAACCTTGATTTTGCTATGCTCAATAAGAACCCGGAATAGCGGAAATAGGTTGGTGTTCCGCTTCCAAAGTCAGTCGTCTTTGCCCAACTGTGAACTGCCGTGGAATGATCATTATTAGGGGATACAGATATGCCATGCTAGGATGACTAGGCTTTAAACAACATAAGCCACCTCCCAAGCGGCGTCCCTCCAGTTCCTTTGACTATTGCTACGGTAATCAACCGCAACATTGAATTGAGAATTTCCACCTTGCTTTGGACTTGAATGGATCTACTTCTCCTCTGCCATCCCCCTCCTCCCCCCTCACTTACTCTCTCTCTCTCTATAAAAAAGCCTGCGGGAAGCGCGAAGAGCTAAGCCACTAATGTCGTGGTGAAGGTTAGACCTCATAAAGTCAGTGAAGCTAAGGTTTTGTATGTGTTATATCCTTTTGATCGAGCGAGAACTTATACGGAAGGCCTTCATTGTGCTTTGAAAAAAGAAGTAATACTAAAGGATGAACAACTGCCCTGAAATTTTCAATTTAAAACACATAGCACCATAGAGTAAGGTGTTCATTACAGTGACCTAGTGATATCAGCCACACTTAACAAAAATAAGTACATCATGTCTTATGCAACACTAAACATCACAATAACAACCCTAAAAGTTTGAGTGCAAATTCAAGTGTTTCAAAATAACTTAACAATACAACATTCAATATACAACTACATATAGTTGTTCTTGGATGACTGAGATGATGAACTTGCTTGACTTAGGTTGGAATGTGATGCAATTTGGAATGTGATGCAACAATTCTTTCAAGTTGTCTTCTAGTAACGGTTCTACCATTCCATTTTACTCCACTTGTTGTCTTGTAGGTACATTCATGAATATATTCCGAGGACCTCTTTCACCAGCATGAGAAACCACTCTTGGTTTATCTCCATTAGACTGTCAAAAAATTAAAGTATTTAGTAAATTAGTTTAACAAAACAAGACATAAACTTAAGTTTGAAGTACTTACAAAAAAACTTTTGAACCCACTGCTTGATTGAAACAGTCCAACCAGAACTTCCAGTTCCTCTTCCACTACCTCTACCAGTTCCTCTTACTCTTCCGGGGATAAAAGTAGTTAAAGCTGAACGTATATTACTTCTTTTACCTCTACTAGTTCCTCTTCCTCTGCCAACAACAACAGGGGAAGAAGTAGTTGAAGGTGAAGCTGTTGGGGCAAGTGTATTACTTCCTCTACCTCTATCATTTCCTCTTCCTCTGCTAGCAACATGGGCAGTAGTAGTTGGAGCAGTTGTTCTTCTTCCTCCCATGCTTCCTATATAGGAAGCATTTACAGGAGTAGAATCTGCAGGCCTTGGTTTCTTGTGGCAACTCCTTTTGTTGTGGCCATAGTGTAACGACTCGGCCAATCATTTTGAGTGTTATAGCCTCGTTCCCCTATTTACTACTTATTCTATGCTCAATTGTCGCTATGTGACTTGCCGAGCTATTTGGTTTAGGTCTAGGGATGTTTCGTAATGGGGTGAGACACTTAGTCTCAAGGTTGGAAATATAAGTTGAAAATGTTGACCGGATATTGACTTAAGTGTAAATGGCTTCGGAATAGAGTTTTGATGGTTCCGATAGCTCAGTAGGGTGATTATGGACTTAGGTGTGTGTCCGGATAGTGATTTAGAGGTCCGTAGTGGAATTTGGCTTGAAATGGCGAAAGTTGGAAAATTAGAAGTTTTGGAAATTGAGAAGTTTGACCGAGAGTTGACTTTATGGTTACCAGGCTCAGATTTTGGTTTTGGAAATTTGAATAGGTCCGTTGTATCATTTATGACTCGTGTGCAAAATTTGAGGTCAATCGGACGTGATTTGATAGGTTTCGACATTGAATATGGAAGTTAAAAGTTCAAAAGTTCATTAGGTGTGAATCGATGAGCGATTCGTGGTATTAGCGTTGTGTGATGTGATTTAATGCTTCGAGCGAGTTCGTATGATATTTTAGGACTTTTTGGTATGGTTGGTTGAGGTCCCGGGGGCTTCGGGCGAATTTCAGATAGTTATCAAAATGGAATTTGATTTGGAGAAATGCCTGAAGTTTGCTAGTGTTTAAGTCTGTTTCCTTATACGAGATAACGTGGACAGGTCCGCGATCGCGTAGGCTTAATTGGGGAGCTGAGGTTATTGTTTTACACGTTGGCGAGTTGGGGGATGCGATTGCGTAGTTGAGTGAAGCAGTGAATCGCGAACGCGTGGCTAAGGTCGTGTTCGCGTAGAGTAAATGAGGCAGAAGCTGGTTCACGCGCATTTGTTCATTGCGAACGCGTGAAGTTGTTCGCGATTGCGTAAGTTTGAGGGCCTGTGCATTGTGTTCGTGTGGAGATTTAAGGCTAATTTGTGGGGCAGCATAGTTGTGCTTCACGACCACGAAGCATTTTCCGCGATCGCTATTATGGACATCTGGGCAGAACTTAAATATTTCAAAAACGAGGGATTGAGTCATTTTACATCATTTGATTTTGGGAGCTCGGATTGAGGTTTAGAGAGATTTTCAAGGGAGTGATTGGGGTAAGTGATTCTTACTTGGTTTTGGTTAAATTACATGAATATATCTTTGATTTCATCATTTAATTAGTGATTTGGGGTGGAAAATTTGGAAAAAAATGGAGAAAACTTCTTAGGACAAATTTTGGGGGATTTGGGCGGATTTTGGTGTCGGATTTGAGTAATTTTGGTATGGTTGGAATCATGGTTGAATGGGTGTTCAGATTTTGTAACTTTTATCGATTTCCGAGACGTGGAATTGGTGGTTGACTTTTTGATTTTTGATTAAGAACTTTGCATTTTGATATGAAATTGATTCCTATAGCTTGAGTTGATTGTATCGAATTGTTTGTGGCTAGATTCGAGGCATTTAGAGGCCGTTTCGCGAGGCAATGCTTGTTGGAGTAGAGGCTTGCACAGCTTGAGGTAAGTAACACTTCTAAACTTGGTTCTGAGGGTATGAATCCCTGAAATTACGTGCTATGTGATTGATGTTGAGGTGACGCGCATGATAGGTGACGGTCGTGTGGGTGTGTACCGTAGAAATTGTGATTTGGGCGATTCCATGAAACTGTACTGTAGCTATCCGATCTGAATATTATTACTATACTCTATGTGTTAGAGCACTAGAAGTGTGATTTATGCTAGAAATCCTATTTAGGCTATGTGCTGGTACTATTGGGACAGAAAATGATCGTTTTTGCTGTTGAGTTATTTTCTTAATTGCAGTTATGTACTCAGTTACATTCATCATTGCATATCATATCTCAGTCTCTGTTATCGTATATTATCACATCTTGTACCATTGATTTGGGCTGCTTAGCATGAGTGTTGTGAGCTAGAGAGACTGGAGAGATTGATGATTGAGTGAGGCCGATGGCCTGTTTGTGAGTGATATTTATGGGATCGGGCTGCACGCCGCAACATATTTTATTGATTCATGCCAGGATTTGACTTATTATAGCGCTTGAGCTGGATCTTCCCCTCCGGAGTCTGCACACCCACAGTGAATGCAATTGCTATTGATTCACGATATTTGATTCGGGCTGGATCTGCCCTATACAGTGCTGAGTGATTGAGTGTGATGAGTGAGAATTGAGACAGTCAGGTTGAGTACTCCGAGAGTGTGAGTACGCGAGGTCTTCATTGTATTGCATCACATACGATATGCATATTGGCATGTAGATATAGAGATGTCACATTCCTCATATCATTCAGACTTCAGATATTTTTATCTGTTTTGAGTGTAATTGTTAAAGTTGGAAGCATGTCTATATTCATGTACTGGTATCTGCAAATTATGAGCTTCTCTGAGATATTACTGTCATGTATTTTGTAAATTTTCGTACTGTTTAATTATGTATTTGGACCATATTGTTCGGACTCGTCACTGCTTTCAGTCCAAAGGTTAGATTTATTACTTATTGAGTTAGTTCTACTCACGCTATATCCTGCACTTCGTGTGCAGATACATGTATTTTCGGACACGGTGGTTGTTGATCTTAGAGTTTTCAGTCGTTCAGAGATTATCGAGGTAGCTTCCTTGGCGTCCGCAAACTTGACTCTCCTCCTCTATCCTTCAGTTTTACTTATTCAGTTTTGCTTTCTTAGACAGTGCATCAGACTATGTATTTGTATAGATGCTCATGTACTCAGTGACACCCGGGTTTCGGGAAAATCTGTATTGAGATGTGATGTTTTCATTCGGTTTTATGAGACATTTAGTTACTTAAGCTTATTTCCGTATATTTTAATTTCAAGATGTTGGTATGTGTGAGTTGTCGACTTGATTAGTATCATGATAAGCTGTCACGACCCAAAATCCAACTAGTCTTGATGGTACTTAAATCAACCTGCAAGGTAAGCCAATTAACAACTATCCAATTCCAATGAAATTTTAATAAGACAATTATGTAAAATAAAAATAAAAGAAATCTTACACATCCCCAAGGACTGGTAGTACAAATCATGAGCTTATAAGATTTAGAGTTTACAAAGCTAGTGTAAAAAAAATACATCATTTGGCCGAATAATACATAAACAAATTTTCATAATTCTAGAGCTACCACGAACAAGAGGCAGCTATGACCGGAAAGCAGGTACGTCTTCAATGCTAGCTCCCATCATGCACGACAACGTAAGTAACAAACCTAACCTTAGGTTGAAAGTAGTGACGAGCTAGGACTAGGGTCAAAGTACAACTCTAATAACCAGCAACAATTCATGGCAATATAATAAAGACGATACAAGAAATAACTCAACTGGTTCACAGTTACGGAAAATAGGCATGCTTTTCAAGTATAACATTAGATCCCAGAGCTTTCACCGAAAACCTCAAAATATATGAATAAGTTGAAAACCGTGATCTTTCCCAAAAGCCTTTCAATAATAAATAAGATGTTTTATTTTCAAATAGCATGAAGAAAATACATCTCTATGCCTACATGTCAATATACAGGTGAAATCATGAATGTCACCAAAATCAGGCAGCAGAATGAAATGCACCCCTATGCATGTATCTCAAGTACGCATGTCAAAATGTAATGTGTCTCAGTGATGAACTCGTGTACTCACACTCTCAGAGTACTCAATCTCATTGTCTCACACTTTCCACTCATCATGCTCAATCACGAGACACACTTAGTCACTTAGTACTGAACAGGGCAGATCCAGCCCAAACATAACAACTGCCAATAACTACGCTCACTAGCGGTGTACAGACTCCC
This sequence comes from Nicotiana attenuata, assembly GCF_001879085.1. NCBI lineage: Eukaryota > Viridiplantae > Streptophyta > Magnoliopsida > Solanales > Solanaceae > Nicotiana > Nicotiana attenuata. The sequence continues at coordinate 31,240 of NW_017676677.1, forward strand.
GAGGGGCTCCTTCAGCCTAAGTGCTATAATCCGCACGGATAACTCACATGCTGTACGGACAACTCACGTGCTATAGTATCAATATCTGGATCTGCACGAACAACTCATGTGCTACACGGACAACTCACGTGCAATAGTATCAATATCTGGACTCGTACGGACGACTCACATGCTGCACGGATAACTCATGTGCCATAGTATCAATATCCTCACAATCAAACCCTCAGCCTCACTCAATCATCAATCTCTCCAGTCTCTCGACATACAACACTCATATTGAGCAGCCCAAATCAATGATATGAGGCATGACAATAAGAAATAACAGAGACTAAGATATAATATATAATGATGAATGCGATTGCGTACATATCTTAAATTAAGCAAATAAATCAAACAACAAAGAATGACTACTATAGGTCCCACTAGTACCATCATATAGCCTAAATATGATATCTAACATCAATTACAGCTCAGGTGCTCTAACACATATAGTACAGTAGAAATGTTCAGATAAGATAGCTACACAGTTTTATGAAATTGACTAATTCACAATTTACATGATGCACGCCCAAACGCCCATCACCTAGCATGCGCATCACCTCAATATTAATCACATAACACGTAACTTGGGGTTTCATACCCTCAGCACCAAGTTTAGAAGTGTTACTTACCTCGAACAAGCCAAATCCAATATCGAGCAAGCCAAATATTGCTCCAAAAATGCCATCACACGCGTACCGACCTCCGAACGGCTCGAAACTAGTGAAAAGCAACTCAAATACATCAAATAATACTAAAGGAAACAAACCCAATTGATAAAAGATGAATCTTTAATCAAAAGCCCAAAATCGGCCAAAAAGTCCAACCCGGGCCCGCACCTCGGAAACCAATAAAACTCACAAAATCTGGCAACTTATTCAATTACGAGTCCAAGCATACTAGTTTCACTCAAATCCGACCCCAAATTGATGTTCAAAACTCAAAAATCCGCTTTACAAAACATTAGGCTAAAACCCACAATTTTTTCTTTAAAATTCATCAACCAATTGCCAAAACAAAGATAGATTCATGAAATATTATCAAAACTGAGTAGAGAACACTTACCCCAATCCACATGGTGAAAATTGCTGCAAGAATCGCCTCAATCCGAGCTCCATAGCTCTAAAAATGCTAAAATGACTGAAACCCCCGAAATAGAGTACTTATAATTGTGCCCAGGCATCCCTTTCACGCGAATGCAGAAAAGACATCGCGTTCGCAATGAACAAAAGAAATCTGCCGCCAAAATACTCTACGCGATGCATCAACAGCCTCGCGAACGCGATGCACAATTTGTAGCAACCTATGCGAACGCGTCTGAGGACTCGTGAGCGCGAAGAACAACATCTCCCAGCCTTCAAAAAACTCTACGCGAACGCGGACAGCTTATCGCGATGGCGATGAAGAAAAGTGACACCAGAAATCAGCAGAACACAGCAGTGCCAAATTGATTCGAAATTCGTCCGATCCTCACCGGAGCCCCTAGGGACCCCGTCCAAATAAATCAACAAGTTCTGAAATACAACACGGACTTACTCGAGGCCTCAAATCACCCATAACAATACCAAAATGATGAATCGTACCTCAATTCGAACTTGATGAACTTTGAACTTTTTAACTTCCATATCTCGTGCCAAAACATAGCAAATCGACCGGGAATGAACCCTAATTTTGCGCACATGTCCCAAATGACATAACGAATCTATTCTAATTTTCAGAACCACAATCCGAATCCGATATCCACTAAGTCAACTCTCGGTCAAACTTGTGAACTTTCCAACCCTTCAAATTTCTAATTTTCGCTAATTTGTGCCGAACCTTCTAGAAATTTCCAAATGCAAATTCGGGCATACCCCCGAGTCTAAAATCACTATCCGGTCCTAACGGAATCGTCAAAACTCCATTGCGGGGTCAAATTCATAAAATTCGAACTTGGTCAACTCTTCCAACTTTAAGGCTTCAATCATGAAATTTCATTCTTCCAAATAAATACCGAATAACCTAAAAACCAAAACCGACGACTCACAAAAGTAATAATACATCATACGGAGCTACTCATGCCCTCAAACTAGCTAGTGAAGTACAAATATTCAATACGACCGATCGGGTCGTTACATAGGCGCCATCACGACACTTGGGATTTTGGGTCGTGACACATAGCCACCACAATATGAACATGCCATCTCCATATCCCTTCTTGATAGCTTTCCAGACTTAGGATGTTTAGTTTCTTCTCTTTTTCTTTTCTTCTTTGGTCTGCTAGACATTTTCTTAATTGGTGGGGTTTAATTGCTGGATTGGTAGATGTTGGCTACAACTATATGTTTGGCACAAACTGGATAAATATTGCATATGCCTTCAGATAAGTGGATGTGTGGTACTGGTGGGATATGTAGTTAATTGGCTCAATATTTTTGAAGTGCATAACAGCAATTGCATGAACACAAGGGATACCCTTCAACATCCATGACCTGCAGGTGCAGGTCTGAGTTTGCATATTCACATAATGCTTGAACACCAATCTTAATAAGGTATCCTCAACCTCATAGCCAAATTCACCATTCTATTTTATGTTACACCTCATAGACTGGGCCATGTTATCCCGGTACACTTTTATATCGATTGGGATATATTACATACCCATGTATCTGCAAACTACCTTAAATTTCGTATTCTCTCTATCATCTTCGTTCTTATTTCGTCCAACATTGTGATGATTGTCTTGTGTCTAACAGCAAGTATCCAAGCATTAAAGGTCTCACACGTATTGTTGTCAATTATATCATACTTCCTATCATAATTGAAGTATGCTCTGCACCAGGCTTCCTTGTTATACCTCAGGAGGCTCTCACATATCCCATTCCCAAGCATATTCAAGCTGTCCAGGTGGAAATTCAATTCTACAACACATGATTCTCTTGCCCATCTCCAGAAGGTGTTTCTCCTCTCTAATTCTCTCCAATCTTTGGACCAGTTTGCTAATGTGTCTGGCACACCACCTATGTTCACTTTCAGGCAACATTTCTGAAATAACTCTAAGAAATCCTTGTAACATAATATGAATATATTAATTGCTAACAAGAATAGAAATAAGAAAAAATAAATATTGACAAGAATGAAAATCACTTTTACATATCATACATGATAGTGAGATCCTTAATGAGTTTCTTTAGCTCCCAAACTTTCATATTTGGTTGAGACACAATCTTATTCGTGTAATGCTTTGCAAGATATCTAGAGTTGCAAAGCTTGTTTTTGTTTTTCATGTAATACTTATGGACATGACATTATTTTTTTATCTTAAAATTATTGGATTTGCCATCTTTGCTAGCAGCCAACAACCATAGACATTTTGGGTGCATGCATTTTACCCTCACGCTACTAGTTTCATTAATATACTTCTCAATTTGAACTCCTTTTTGAATTACATACTTAGTAACAACCAACCTAAAATCATCAACACTCTAAAAAATCAGCCCCAACCAGGTTATTTTCTTGATAGTTGGATCAAATATCATGTATTTTTTCTCCTCTTGGCAGCCATTTTCTCCTTATGTTCTTCATCAAATTCATCTTCAGCATCTAAAGGAAAGTTTTCAGCATCAGAAGACCCAAAATAAGGCTCATCTGTCCTTACTAAGCATGTGTACCTATTTTGCTGCTACCGGTCCTTAGTTCATCAAAGCCAATATCAACTCCTGCATCACCCATGTTAATATCACTCCTATCTTTTGACCATTCAGTCCTTTTCCTCCTATATTTCTATAATAACCTGACCGGTCATTTTGAGCTCTAGCGAGTCGTTCGGTGGCTTGAGGTCTTGAGTTGCTTAACTTCATGTGTTATGACTTGTACGTGTGGTAGGAATTGAATTTTGAGAATTTCAAAGTTGATTCAGACGGAAAATTCTAAATTTGGAAACTTTAAGTTAGAAAGCTGACTAAGGTTTGACTTTTGAGTAAATGACCTCGGAATCAGGATCTGAAACTTCCAATAGGTTCGTATGATAATTTTAGACTTGGGCATGTGTTCGGGTTGAGTATTGGATGGCTCGGGAGCATTTCGACGCTTGTTGTGGAAAGTTGGCATTTTGAAGGTTTTAGAATTTTCTAAGTCTGGTTTGAAGTGGACTTTGGTGTTATCGATGTCCGTTTGAAGTTCCGATACTTGGAATAGGTTCATGTTGTGATTTATAACTTGCATGAAAAGTTTGGAGTCATTCCAGGATGTTTAATAGCCCGGTTGGCCAAGCCGCAAAAATCAGCTTATTTTGAGAAGTGCTTTTTTTCAAAAGTGCTTTTCTCAAAAGTACTTTTGGTGAAAAGCAGTTTGTGTTTGGCTAATTAGTTTGAAAAGCACTTCTGAGCAGCAATTAGTGTTTGGCCAAGCTTTAAAAAACTGCTTCTAAGTGTATTTTTCTCAAAAGTGCTTCTCAAAAAAGTACTTTTGGAGAGAAGCTACTTTTTTCTGCTTCTCCAAAACTGCTCTGCTTCTCCTCAAAAGCACTTTTTTTTCCTTCCAAAAGCTTGGCCAAACACCTCAATTTTTGGCCAAAAGTGCTTTTGGCCAAAAAAAAGTACTTTTGGCCAAAAAGAAGCTTGGCCAAACAGGCTATAAGTATGAATCAGACGCGTTCATCGAAGTTTGAATATTTGAAAGTTCATGGAAAGGTTTCGATCATCGATTCGTAGTTTTGATATTGTTTGACGTGATTCGAGGCCTAAACTAATTTCGTATCATATTTTGTGATGTGTTGGTATGTTTGAATGGGGTCCCGGAGGCCTCGGGCTTGAAACAGATTGAAAGCGGATTGAAATTTGGATTTGAAGAGATGCTGCTATTGCTGAAAACTGGTGTCAATGCACCTGCGGAAGGAGTGGCTGCAGGTGCGGTCACGCAGGTGCGCAGGGGCCATTGCAGGTGCGAATTTCATGGAGGAGGCCAGGGAGAGCAGGTGCGAGGAATATTCGCACCTGCGAAGCTGCAGATGCGGAGAAGAGATCGCAGAAGCGGAAGGAGCTGGGCAAGCTGGAGTCGCAGAAGCGGAAGGGCTCCGCATGTGCGAGTACGCATGAGCGAGCATTTGACTGCACAAACAGTCACATAGGAGAAAAAATGGGTCCTCAGAAGCGGTTTGGCCTGGTCTTAGAGGGTACCGCACCTGCGATGGATTGTTCCGCAGGTGCAGAGCCGCAGAAGCGACTATGAGGTTATGAGTGTCCGTGCGCATTCTAGAATTTCCTGATTATGTTCGAGTAGACTAGGATTCACGCTATGCTTTATTTGTAGTGGTTGAGTTATTATTGCCTGCTTAGTTACTTGATTGCGCGTTACGACCTGAGACTAGGCGTACGTAGAGTGATAGACTCGCTGTTGTAGAGATTCGATGAGCTGCTTGATAAGTCGCGGAGTAATTTGTGCTTCCCTTATGAATTCCCTCACGTTGTGCGTTTTCATCGAAAAGCTTCCTTAAATTTGATAACTCACACGTTTATTCGTAAGTGGGTTCAAGGACCCGTTAAAGCTTCTTATTATAATGGGATCGGACCATTCGTCTTGGCAGGATTATGTACCACACTCTTATGGGATCGGCCAATACTCTTATGGAATCGGGCCGTTCGCCTCGACATTTCTATAAAATACTCTTATGGGATTGGACAGTTCGCCCCGGCAGAATCGTGCGTAATATTTGACAAGAAGCCAGTGTATCCGTGAGTTTTCCTGATTTGAGATGTGACGACCTATCTGGTGGGGACCATTTTATATGTATACTCTAGTTGAGGAGGTAACCGATAATTGAGAGCTTGAGTTTACTGTTCAGAGGAGGATTGTACCACGTACCTATATTTGTTTATACCATTTATTTACCATGCCTCATACTTATTTACTTCTTACTGTATTTGATTTATTGGACCACTAGTAAGTGTCGATGTCGACCCCTCATCACGACTTCTCGTAGTTAGGCTAGATACTTACTGGGTGCGCATTGATTTACGTACTCATGCTACACTTGCTGTACTTATTTTGCAGGTGTATATATGTCTAGTAGTCTTTGGGGAGGAAAGATATGGCTATTGCGGGGACTTTATGGTGAGCTGCATTACATGTTATGATCCGCAACATACAGAGTCTCCATCAGAGTTATTTACATTCTCCTGTCTAACTTGTATTCCAGACAAATGTTATATTTTATTATATTTCCTAGTAGATGCTCATGCACTCGTGACACCAGGTTTTGGGAGTTCCTACCGGATGTTCATTATTGTAGTTCACATAATTATTATCATTTCACCTTGTAATTTATATTTTATACGGAATTGGAAAATAAAATCACGGGTTTTCTACGAGTACCAGATTTTACTTTATTTATCTTGTCACACCTCCTTTTTACCACACCTACCCCGAAGGATAATGTATAAGGGAGTTTTTCCATTTAAAGTGACATTATTCGAAATGGGATTATTTATTTATTTCAGAGTCGCCACTTGGGATAAGATTGGCTTTTGGTGTCCCAAGTCACCGATTTAATTTAAATCCCAAATCGAGGAAAATTTTGACTTCCCAATTGGAGTCTGCGAACCAGAAATTCTGAGTAAGGAATTCTGTTGACCCGAGGGAAGGTATTAGGCACCCTCGGATCCCGTGGTTCTAGCACGGTTGCTCAACTGTCATATTTAGCTTATTTATTTGATTTTAGTACATGTTTTAACCTATGTGCTTTTTTAACTTTGAACCGCTTTTATTATTATTATTTTAAGAGAATTGCAACGTCGTGAAAACACGTCTCGAACCGCGTCACATAAATGCACCCGCAATTTTTGACACATTTCGACTTCGTTGGGATTTGGATTTGGGTCACATAAATGTGCACCTGTATTTAGGAAGGTAAAATTATTTAAAATACGCGCCTAAAGTAGCTAACGTGTTATTATCTTTGGGAAAAGCCGTGAAATTCGCTAAACGGCCCATCCTGAATTCTAAGTATTTTAATGTATACATTTATTGAGGGCCCCGCAATTTATGTGTTTTTGTTTAACGAGGCTCATCTCATTTATTATTTAAAGGTCCAACCTAAAGTAAACTAGGATTTTCTATTTAATATTGTCTCTAAAGGCCCTAATTAATTGTCACGTCCATGTATTATAACTAAGATGTTCAAATGGGTGTTGAAGTTAAACAAAGCAGCCTCAATGAGGCTTTCAGCGGTTTGGGCCTTAAAACTGGCCTTAAACAAATCCAATCCTGCCCGTAAAAAGAAACAGTGCCAAAACATGGGCCTCGTGTAAACGAAAATCAGGCCCAAGCTATATTTAACTAATGGGAGTCCAGTTTAGCCCACACACAAGTCTACTTCTGACCTTAATCCAATTTTGCATACATATTCAACTCATGTGCACTTTGGAATTTAGCATACTTATTCTGAAAATTTCAGCAGCTCACTAATTGCAACCTCCTACGTTTTATGAAATGTACTTGCAGACTGAACCTAGATTTAAAGCATTTATAGAGTTATTAAGCTATGAATTCCACAAGCAACTATAGGAAGCCATGATTAACTAAAATGATGTTCAGCTATATGACGAAATCAGTTCAACTGCTCGAATCACGTGAGACTAATCTTAACATTCTAAATATGAAAGCTAACAGCGATTTAATTATCCCAAGCCTCATTTTCAACATGCTCATAATGAACAAATTAAGCTATCAATTATGTTAAAGCACACGAAAATAACCAATCAAATTAACTACAGCAAGTCTAAAAAATTTCATACAGTCCAGTTCAGTTACAGCATTTAGCTACTAAAGTGAAATTAATCTAAACTAAGCATACTACATAAACATCAGGCACAGAGCGATAGGATTTCCATTTTTTTAACTTCTCAAATCAGATATACATCACCACGGTCTAGAATTTGTACCTGGAAATTGCAATATAAGAAGAAAGGATAGGTCAGCAGCAGCAAATGACAAGCGGATGACTCAAATACAGCCCAGAGACAAGTTCAAACCCAGGAAATGTGCTATACCAATAAGATCAGTAAATCAACCAAACACAGCTTGAATAAAACCCAAATGAACTCGAGATTGACCCAGGAAACTTCAAAACAAACTTCAACAACCAGATATTGATCTAGAATATGCAATTCAACAACCAAATCTCAAAATTAACCTAAGATTTCCAATAAGACAGCATTTTGGGAGTTTTTGTGCTATTTTTGGTTTTTCTACAGGTTTTCTATTGTTTTTTGGGTTTTTGAATGCTGAATTTCAAAATCAAATCTGGAATTTAGAGAGTACCCTTGGGGGGGGGGGGGGGGTTTGGATCTCCAAAACTTGTGAATCAAGGCAAATGAATGCCTATTTATAGGTGAACTTAGGTCCAATTTCAGATTTTCCCTTTACCCCATTGGTCCCTATTTTAATTCTATTTTTATCCTTTATTTTCTGACTTGTCACACAAGTAACTACCCTAAGTTTACTGAAATATGCACTATAGTCCATCCTAGAAGGTTCTGTACCCATTACAATTCCTATTCTACCCTTACTTTACTTCAACAATTACCAATCTTAATGAAACTACCCTTTTTCATGCCTAAACTACCCTTTGAATCCCCTGAAATTACTGACCAAGCAAGAATTACCTGACCCAGCCCCTTAACCTTAGTAGTAACCATGGTTAATTACCCAAAAGAAAAGAGGAATTCAGCTAAAACCAAACAAACCCTACAGTTGAACTAACTACTCAACCCATTGATCAGAATATGGAATTTCTAACTAAATTATTAATTCAGACTAAGCTAATTCACCAAACAAGTCAACAATTCAAACCAAATTGAACTGGAGTCGAATCGTCAATGACTTACTCACTCGACAACGATATCCAAACCAGCAGAAAATCAAAGCAAAATTGAACCAAAAACTAAAGACTAAAGTCAGCATCAATTATTATTAAGAAGCATTAATTAAATGAAAGAAAAATCTACTGACTTACTCCAACATTAATCCTACGCCCTAGCACACTGATTAACAACAAAGAACTATGATGACAAAACTTAAACGAACAAATTCGTGTTGTATATTATTAGAACTCAGCCGACATGAACAGAATAGAAACAATAAGGATTACTGACTCTAAAAAAAAACTCGAATCGATGAAGCAAAACAATAATGAGAGCGAAATTAAATCAGATAACTAAACAACAACCTAAAGAATTTAAGAAACTTACTGGTTTTAACTTCTAAAGTCTTGCCACTTCTCAGATTCAAAATTCGAACATCTCCGGTGAGATTTGAATGCGACTGACGATGGATTCAACATGAGGGAAGTGAGGGGATCACATGGCATCAATTTGGTGAGGTTTGGGAAATTTAGGGTTTTGGCCGGAACTTTGATCGGAGATTCGAGGAGTTCGGCGGGGATTCGAGGGACGGGGTTTGGGGGTTTGGAAAGAGGAGAACAAGGCGGTTCAGGGGTGTTAGTTTGGACGAGTTTGGAAGCGACGCCGCCGTAGGCGGCGGAGGCGGCGTCCACAGATTTGAAGATTCGAAGAGATCGACTATGATTCGAAGAAAAGGCTTGGGGATTTAGAAAGAGGGGGGTTGAGAGGATGGTGCGGTGTAAATTTGGGACCGTTTGGAGACCGGCCGCCGCCGTGAGGCGATTTCGGCGGCGGTCCAAGGCGGTGAACGGTGGCGTTATG
>NW_017676678.1:0-24778 GCF_001879085.1 Nicotiana attenuata
GTCACTATTAAATTTAACTTATACCTTCCCCCCCCCCCCAATATTGGAAACTGGGGCAGAATTTTGAGGAGGACCCTCAAAAATTTCGAAGTTGATTTTCAGCCATTCATCACACGCAGTCGTCAGAAACACCAGCCCAGTAAACTGGGGCAGAATTTTGAGGAGGACCCTCAAAAATCCGGAGCAAAAAGGTTGCAATGTCTTGAACCGCGTCGCAGTAGTCGGTTCACCTGAAAGAAAACTATTTTCAATTATGTATTTTGATCATATTTTTTTTCTAGATCATGCATGGCTACTACCAAATTGCTTTGTTTAGCGACGCTAGCCCCAATGAAAACAAGAGCCGAGTAGGACGAGCGGAGTCCACGGGAAGACAAACTAACCTTCCCCCTTTACAAAACTCACGATTTTTCTTTGCATGCACGCACCCCAAGACCTGAAACCATCAGATGCGATTACATATTCATATTTTGCAGGAGTACAACTCTCAGAATCATCGCCTACTTACAAGTGCTATCCGCACATGACACCCCTAGCGGCCACAATGACAGATCAACTATCAGCCATCATCTACCAGCTAAGAAACTTCGTTCCTCTTCACCTTTATTCTTGCATTGCATAAGGCTACCTTTCTGCCTTCCGAGATTAAGCATTGTCTCCATCTGCATTTCCTTGCATTGCATAAGGCTACCTTTCTGCCTTCCGAGACTAAGCACTGTCTCCATCTGCATTTTTCTCTGCATTGCATAAGGCTACCTTTCTGCCTTCCGAGATATCTTTCTGCCTTCCGTGACTAAGCACTGTCTCCATCTGCATTTCCTTACATTGCATAAGGCTATCTTCTTGCCTTCCGAGACTAAGCACTGTCTCCATCTGCATTTTTTCTCTGCATTGCATAAGGCTATCTTTCTGCCTTGCGAGAGTAAGCACTGTCTCCATCTGAATTTTTTCTTGCATTGTATAAGGCTACCTTTCTGCCTTCCGAGACTAAGCATTGTCTCCACCCGCATGGCTGAAATATCGCCAACTTCATTTAAATCTGTATATCGGCTGAAATATCGCCAACTTTATTTGAATCTCTATGTCGGCTGAAATATCGCCAACTTTATTTGAATCTCTATGTCGGCTAAAATATCGCCAGCTTTATTTGAATCTCTATGTCAGCTGAAACATCGCCAATTTTATTTAAATCTTACATCGGTTGAAAGATCACCATTTATATTTATACTTTACATCGGCTGAAAGATTGCCATTTATATTTATACCTTACAACGGCTGAAAACATCGCAAAATCCTGCATTTCATGGGCTGAAAGATCGCCAAAATTGTCCAAAGGCGTCATTGTTCGGAGGCACCATTTTCATAGCCCGACAACGCCATGCCATGGCCTGAGGACCCTACTTTTGTCTTTGCATATCATTATTCAAGGGCATCATGGTTCGGAGGCATCATTATCATAGCCCGAGAACATCATTTCATAGCCTGCGAATCCTCTATTGTACGCTTTATGGCGCAGGACTTCATTGTCCGAGGACGTCATCCTATCCGTCCGAAGACAACATTCATGGTCCAATGGGAACCTGCATCACGTTAAAATTTATGCACGATATATGCTCGCATTGCTTATTTGCAGGTACACCGGCTAGCAACGGCCGTCACAGCAGGAGCGATCTCGCTCCGGTTCCTGCAGCCCATCAGTCCCTGACCGTCCTTCCCAAGTAGAATATTGCGTCCGTCATTCAAAATCTCCAGCGGCATGTTCCGCCGACGGATTCCCCGAACTACATATGCCTTGATTCCTGTAAGACCAGGGATATGTAGGCAGCTCAAGAGCCAGAGCTCGGTCAAAACCTTTTCAAATTGATTATTTCGATCAAAATTGGCCATCATATCTTTACCCGACAACTCTTTCATCCTTCTCGGGTAAAGAGGGCGGCTGTTGATACCCAATTTTCCCTACATATTTTTTATACTCAAAATATTCTCAAAATAGCATGTACATGCATATATAAGCATGCCCAAAAGTTTTGGTATTTTTCCTTTATTTTTAAAGATTTTTTAAATCAATTTATTGTCTATTTTAATACTACAAAATTCAATAATTATTCCCAAACTAGCCTTTTTGGTGAATAATTTATTTTCAGTCTCATATTTACACTAAGATATAATTAAGGTAATTTTTGCATATTTTTATACATTTGTTTGGTATCTTTTAAGCTAAATTGCATATAATTGCAATTATGGCCTATTAACAGCATTTTACAATTATAAAATCACTTTTAGTATTTTTAAATTAATATTTATATGTTATCAATTAGTCCAGTACCTTTAATTTAATTTTTTAAATCATTTTTTCTATTTTATAAAATGATAAAAGGGGAAAATTGGCTATTTAGCAAACAACTGTTTATTATTTCAATTCTAGCCAAATTGGCCACACCCACTATCAGATTCAAATGGCCCAATATCCTAAATAAACTAACCCAACCCAATCCCTAATGTAACCCGGTCCAACACCCATTTTTTTTAATCTATGCCATTAATCAAATGAGATCAACGGTCCCGATCTAATTCCCTTAATTAAATTCAATTACTCCCCCCCCCAGACCCCTCATTCTCTCTAAGACTGTCTCTCTCTCTATATCGTCTCTTCCTCTCCCTTCCCTCTAAAACCTTCTAGTTCTCTCTTCTACGATGATCTCCACTGCCTCTCCGGCCATCTCCGGCCACCTCCCTTCAACCCTAAGGCTCCGATGGGCCTCTCGTTGTCCCGTTCAACATCTCTAGGACCTTCAAGGTCTATGGACCTTGGTGATTCAGACCTTGGGTTCTTTGCTTCGATTGTATGTGTTAGCCTAATTTCCTTTGCCTTGTCTCTATGTGTTAGCATGTTTCTTCGTTTGATTATGTGTGATAGCCTGATTGTCCTTACTTTGGGTCTGTCTGCTAGCCTATTTACTTGATTCTTGTTAAGTCTCATGGTCACCTATTTCCACTATCTCTGGATGGTTGTGTTTGTTCATCTCTTGTCCCCCTTATGTCTATATGGCTGATTTTGTTTGTTACTCTTGTTCGTTCACCTCTATTTATACGTTGAGAATGCAGAATCATGACTTCGCATGATTGATTCTGATTTTCTTTGATTGATTGGTAATTCAAAAACTTTCCTTCAAAACCCTAGCATTCTATTCGCCTGTCTTAAATTAACTGATCTTTGTTACCTTATTTGCTATGGTACTGTATTCTACCTAGCCTTTCCTTAATTGTAATTTTCCTCAATTTGGTCTTAATTGGTTACTATATGCATACTGAACCTTGACTCATTCCTTATTTAACCCTGCCCTGATTTTTCTACTTGCCTTGTATGGTGCTGAATCTTTTCGTTTGATTTTGATTCCCTTATTTAATGGGAGTACTTCCTTGATTCTTCAATCAATTGATTCCGAGTTCTTAAATTGACATATTTGTGTGATTGTTTTACCTTATTTTTACAACCTGCTTTCAACTATAAATGCCCCAAGTCTTTTACATAGCACACACGACAAGTCTTCCTGGCTTACACACACTGAATACTTTAGAATCTGCATTCTCTCTTGCTCTTTGTTCTATTGCTATTCTTTGCTCCTGCTTATTATTAGCCGGCTGAAAGCCAAGGCAATATAGTGTTACTACCTTGTCTTTGCGTCCCGCTTTTGCTCTTTTACTGGTATGTCCTAATTAATTTTCAAGTCTCACACCAATGTGTTTATTTTTGTTTCAGTTCATTATCTTTGTGATTTTTTTCTACTTATGCTTCTCCTGCTCAATGTGTAATTGCTTCTTTGCTCTAATACATCACCATGTCTTCTGATTTACATGCTAAGTCTGACTTTGTCTATTCCTTGCTATGCCTATGTCCTGTTGTTATACATTAGCATGCCTAAATATTACTACTTCCAGGTTCCCCTGAATCCCTTGATTCTGTGTAGTCATGTTCATTAAACATGTATCCCCTTTAGCATTGTGTGATCTATCTGTTCCCCTTTCCTCACGATCCTTGTATGCAATCATGTACTGTTGAACTATGGTTCTGCTGTTTTCTTTTAAAACAAACCCCCTTATTTTCGAAAACTCTTCTTCCTGCACTTCACACTACTCTTAGAAAATAGGTTTTGCCCCCTTCGTGTGAGCATTGCTTTGAGTACCTCTGAGTACTCACTGAACTTTGACACACAAGGTTGGTATTCCACACTGCACATGTCCTGCATTTTCTTTTAAATGTCTAGGTGCTGGTATTGGCCAGGGACCCAATGGGGCCCTAGGAAGCATTGCCGCACCTAGACCATGGCAAAGGCTATGAACTCGAAGGGGTTGATGTTGGAAGACTGGGCCTGATTGAAGGCTCCCTATAGAATAACTTCTTATTTTTGTTCTTATTTACTGTAATTCAGATGATACTGGTTTGTAATAATTTGTAAACAAACGATTGGGGTTGAATAGTGAATATGGGGGAGGGTTATGAATGCTTAGTATAAATAATGGGTAGAAAACATGCTTGTAGGATTTTATTTACTTATCTGCGCAATAGATAACCTGTATAGGCCATGCATCTCGTTCATTAGAGATCTTGCTTTAGGTTCTTTACTTTCAGCCTGTCATTACTCTCTCTTGTAATCACGATCAGTTAATAACTAGCAGATAATTAACAACAAGCTAAATAATTTTTCATTACTACATTGGCATCTTAGAAACCATGATTTAGGTACTTCTATGTGCATTAGATATCCTGCCCTTAGGACTTCTCAATCGTTCGAGTTGTAGTAGTTAATTCACGTTTGTATAATAACTTTGTTGAAATACGGCTAAGTGGTTTGAAACATTTTCTGCAAATACTTTATCACGCGTACCTTTATAAATCAGAATCGAAATATGTATGTTTATTCTCTAAAATAATCATACAATGTACAACGACGCCTAGGCAAACTTTAGGCCCGATAATAACTGATTAATTGTGTTGCTATTAGACCAAAACCAACCAACTTCTTTTAATTTCAACTTTGCCTTTCTTATTCTTGTTTTGATTTTCTGAAACTCACTTAACTTTCTTTCTTAAAACAAAATTCTGCTGAATACGATTTTGAAATGATCCATCCATCTTACTCTTACTAAGTTTCTGATTTCCATCACTGGATTCCCAATCTCTACCCAGATTGGTGCTATTACTGTTCTTACTTCGTTTTTTAAAAAACAAACCAAGTCTAAACTGTTGTAAAAGTCCCTATCTTTTGAGACCTTAATTATGTTTAAGTCATGCTACTTATTTGTTTTATTTGAGGAGGTATACATGAGCCTTTATATGCTTACATGCTTCCCCCAACATGCAGTATGTATTTTTTGTATGTCGCCTTAGATTTTATCCTTTGAAATCAATCAGCCTAATATCCCTCCTTGTAGAACTAGTAGTCCTAAGTGCCTCCGGGACTGATAGGATGGGACGGGTAATAGCATGCAATAAGTAAAACGAGACCATTCCGCATTTAATACCTTAACGGGGTGGGAAAGGGTAGATATGGATATGATGACCACGCGATAACACCACTTGTATAAACGGTTACCGGGTGTTGTGTGGAGTGATCCATATTATGTAAAATCCTAGGACCCCTTCTCTTATTTATACATTTTATTTGCATAATTTCAACTACTTTTTTGCCAAATTTCAGATTTTTAAACTGCTTTTATCTTGCTACAACTATATGAAAATTTCATTTTTTGTTCAAGATTTTAAAATTTCTTCCTCTATTAAAAAACTCGGTCTTTGACTTCTTTAATCTCTTGCAACCAGTATGTGAAAACCCCCTTGTATTTGTAATTCTTGCTTGCCTACTTGTTATTTGCATTTAAGTCACAATATAACATGGCCGGGAACCACAATAGTGGATCTTGAGGGGTGCCTAACACCTTCATCTCGAAATAATTTCTAGCCCTTACCCGAACTCTGGTTTTCCAACTCAAAAACCTTTAGTGTCGTAATGCACTTAATCATTTGGTGGCGACTCTTCAATTTCAATTCCAAAAACCCAAATCCCAAAAGGGAATAGAGTTGTCCTCCCAAATGTCGTAAACCCGATTTCGCGAGAAAAAGGGGGCGTCGACAGTACTTTAGATAACACTCCTAGTAGAGTTATCTCTTTCCTTAAAGCTCAGCATATGGTTGGGAAGGGGTGCGCCACGTATTTAGCTTATGAGAGAGATGTCAGTGCTGATACCCCTTCTATTGATTCAGTCCCAGTGGTACGAGATTATCCCGATATGTTTCCAGCTGACCTTCCGGGCATGTCGCCTGATAGGGACATTGATTTTGGCATTGATCTGTTGACGGGCACTCAGCCCATTTCCATTCCTCTGTATCGCATGGCTCCTCCTGAGTTAAAGGAGTTGAAGGATCAGTTACATGAATTGCTTGATAAGGGTTTTATTCGACCCAGTGTTTCACCGTGGGGTGCTCCTGTCTTGTTTGTGAAGAAGAATGATGGTTCTATGTGTATGTGTATTGATTATCGTCAGTTGAACAAGGTTACAGTGAAGAACCGTTATCCTTTGCCTCATATTGATGACCTGTTTGACCAGTTTCAAGGCGCACAGGTGTTCTCTAAGATTCACTTGCGCTCATGTTACCATAAGTTGAAGATTCGGGAGCCAGATATCCCGAAGACTACCTTCAGGACTCGGTATGGTCATTACGAGTTCCTTGTTATGTCATTTGGGCTGACCAATGCCCCAGCAGCTTTCATGCATTTGATGCACAGTGTGTTCAGGCCATATCTCGACTCGTCCGTTATTATTTTTATTGATGATATTCTGGTGTATTCCCGGAGTCGGGAAGATCACGAGCAGCACCTGAGGATCGTGCTTCAGATCCTGAGAGAGAAGAAGCTATATGCAAAGTTCTAAAAATGTGAGTTTTGGATGAGTTCGGTGGCATTCTTANACAGAGTGCATTTTTGAACTTGGAAAATTGCTGGTATGATCTGACCTGCAGGCTTCGCATGGCTTGCAAATGCGAGCTTGCAAATGCGAAGAAATATTCGCAAATGCGAAGATACTCACTTTGTTCAGGGATCGCAAATGCGATCACTGCATCGCAAATGCGAGAGCTGGACTTTCGCAAATACGACCCTTCTGTTCGCAAATGCGAAGTCCCCAGTTATGCTCATGGTTCCCAAATGCGAACTATTGTTCTCAGTTCCCACATTTGGTCGGGGTTCGCAATTGCGAACCCCAGTTTGCAATTCCCACATCTGAGGCTCAGCAAATTTTATACTTAGTCGAATTTTTACCATTTTTCACCATTCTTTCAAGACCCAAACCCCATAGGCAATTTTTCAAGGACAAAACTTCCTCCAAATCACTTGTAAGTCGATTTTTACTTAATTCTTTCAATCATTTACATCATTTAACATGTTTTCCACTTGAACTCAATGATTTTTCATGGGTGAAATTAGGGGTTTTGAGTAGAACCTAGGTTTTTCTAAAATTGGGGATTTGGACCTCAATTTGAGGTCCGATTTCAAAACAAATCATATATTTGGGTTCGTGGGGGACTGGGTAACCGGATTTTGGGTCGAACCTCAGGTTTTGACCATGTTGGCCTGAGGGGCATTTTGGTCATTTTACCTAAATTTGCGTCTTAGCTGTAGATTAAATAGTAGATTAGTTGCTTGAGATGTTATATACGAGATATAATTGAAATGAATAGATTTGGGCCATTTGGAGTCGGATACTTGTGGCAAAAGTGTGATTTCAAGTTGAATTTGGAGCCGGTTTGAGGTAAGTGGCTTGCCTAACCTTGTGTGGGGGACCTTTTCCCCTTAGGATATGATATTTGGTAATTGAATGCCTTGTACGTGAGGTGAAGAGCGCGTACTTGAGCTAATTGTTGAAACCCCGGTTTTTGCATAAGATATTGAGACTGAGTTTCTTTCGAAATGCCTTATCCTACTTGCAATTATAACCTGTGTTAGATTAGAAAAGTGTGTTGGTTGAATTAAATTGCCTATTTGCTTAAGTTGCCTTAACTGTACTACGTGGAGCATGTTAGGCTAGTATTGCCCGTTGTTTGTATTTTTGTACTTCATTTCTTAATATCTTCTGGTTGTGGTTGCGCATTTTACATTGGGACTACGAATGTGGGATTCCGGTAGCTCCCCCTTGTTTGTTTACTTTGGGACTGCGGGTTAGATTCCCGATAGATCCCCCTGCCTATTTACTTTGGGACTGCGGGTTCGATTCCCGATAGATCCCCCTGCATATTTACTGCGGGTTAGATTCCCGATAGATCCCCCTGTACATTGATAGTTGGACTACGGGACGGTATCCCGGGAGATCCTTCGGATATATACATATGATGGACTACGGGACGGTGTCCCGGGAGATCCACTGGACAGTTGAGAAAAGGACTACAGGATGGTATCCTGGTAGATCCTCATTATTACCATTGGTATTGAGCTGTACATATTTCGTGTTTACTCCGTTCCTTGTGTAATTGTTATTGCTTTGTTTAGCCTGTCTTATTCCATTGCTGTACTTATTATTACTGCCTGTTTTCATACTGTTAATTCATATTATATTGTTTAACCTCAGTAGGGCCCTGACCTTCCTCGTCACTACCCAACCGAGGTTAGGCTTGGCACTTACTGAGTACCGCTGTGGTGTACTCATGCCCTTTCTGCGCATGTTTTTCATGAGCAGATCCAGGTACCTCCACTCAGGCACATTATCCTTGAGGCAGGGAGAGCTACAGAGACTTTGAGGTACATCTGCAGCGTCCGCAGACCGAAGAGTCTCCTTCTTACTCTATCTTGTAGCGTTTAGACTTCTTTCGTACTTTTGTTTAGACAAATTATGGAGTTTAGAGCAGTGTATTACATTTCTAATAGCCTGTGTTTCCCGTGAGTTTTCGGGTTTTGGGGTGACATTGTAGACTTCCGCGTTTGAGTTGTATATGCCAGGTGGCACCTATATACAGTTTTACTTCTATTTTTTTTGTTTAGTTTAATTTATTGTTCCGCAAGTTATATTATTTCTGCATTTTAGGCTTACCTAGTCGTAGGGACTAGGTGCCATCACGACATGTTCACGGAGGGCGAACTGGGGTTGTGACAAGTTGGTATCGGGGCTCTAGGTTCATAGGAGTCACGGGACACAGGCCGGTTTATTAGAGTCTTGCTGATCGGTACGGAGACGTCTGTACTTATCTACAAGAGGCTATGCAACTGTTAGGAAAAAATTCCCACTTCATTTGATTTCCTTGTCGTGCGATATTTTGACATCACAAGTTCTAAACTTCTGTCTTCTATTCTCTCACAGATGGTGAGGACACGCGTTACTCGGGATGATCAGGCACCCGCGCCCCCTACTGCAGCCGTCAGAGGCCGGGGCCGGGGTAGAGGTCGAGGACGCGCACGTGGTGCAGCCAGAGCACCTGCGCGAGCTGCCGCCGAGGTACCACCAGCAGATCCAGCTGGAGCCGAGGCACCTGGCACGCCTACTACTTCCACTACTACTCCAGCTCTTCAGGAGACTTTGGCTCAGTTCATGAGTATGTACACCACCTTGGCTCAAGCAGGGTTGCTTCCCCTTGCTGTAGCCACATCCCAGGTCGGGGGAGGAGCACAGACTCCCGCCGTCCGCACTCCTGAGCAGCGAGTGCAGGTTGAGCAGGCCCCCGAGATTCTTCCTGCACCGCCTGCAGCGCCAGTTCAGCCCGAGGACGGGTCAGCTGCTTCAGAGGACGAGCAACGGAGACTTGAGAGGTTCGAGAAGTATGATACCCCAGTATTCAGTGGATTAGCATCAGACGCTGCCTTGGGATTTCTAGAGGAGTGCCACCGTATTCTTCGCACTGTGGTCATAGTAGAGTCCAGCGGGGTTTCCTTTACTGCTTTTCAGCTTCGGGGAGCCGCCTATGATTGGTGGCGCACTTATGAGACAGACAGTCCAGTCGAGGCTGCTTTACTGACTTGGACCCAGTTCTTGGATATGTTTATGAGAGAGTTTGTCCCCCAGAGTCTCAGGGATGCATGGCGCGGAGAGTTTGAGCATTTGCGCCAGGGTGCTATGACCGTTTCGGAGTATGCTATCCGTTACACCAGGTTGGCCAAGCATGTACCGGCTTTGGTTGCTACAGTTCGGGAGAGAGTTTGCAGGTTCATTGAGGGTCTTATCCCACCCATCAGATCTAGCATGGCTCGAGAGTTGGAGATGGACATTCCTTATCAGCAGGTAGTGAGCATTGCTAGGAGGATTGAGGGTATGCTCGCCAGGGAGCGAGGGGAGAGGGAGGCCAAGAGGTCTCGAGAGTCAGGCCACTACTCTGGTGCCCGTACCCCAGCAGCAGGTCGTTATGGCAGAGGTCCGATCTATGCGGGTCGCCCTGTTCATTCAGCTCTTCCAGCAGCCGGCAGTGCTCCAGCTCCGCGTACACCTCAGGGGCCTTACTATGCACCTCCAGTTTCTAGCGCGCCTCCTGCGCGGGGTGCTTCCAGAGGTCAGTCCAGCAGACCTAGTCCTAGTCAGTCACAGCCACCGCGCCCTCCTAGAGCTTGTTTCGAGTGTGGTGATACACGCCATATGGTTAGGGACTGCCCCAGACTTGGCAGGGGTGCATCTTCACAGACTGCTCAGCCACAGCGTGCTCCTCAGAGTTCTCAGGCCATGGTCACAGCTCCAGCTGCTACCACCTGCCCAGCCGGCTAGGGGCGGAGGTCGGGGAGATAGAGGTCGCCCTCGGGAGAGGGGCCGATCCAGATATTATGCTATTCTTGCTCGTACCGAGGCTGTTGCCTCCGACTCCGTCATTATAGATATTATACTGGTTTGTCACAAAGAGCCGTCGGTTCTATTCGATCCGGGCTCCACTTATTCTTTTGTGTCTTCTTATTTTGCTCCGCATTTGGGTGTGCCTCGGGATTCTTTGAGTGCCCCCGTTTATGTTTCTACTCCTGTGGGGGATTCTCTTGTTGTGGATCGCGTTTATCGGTCATGTTTGGTTACTATTCGTGATTTTGAGACCAGAGCGGATTTATTGTTACTCGGTATGGTTAATTTTGACATTATTTTGGGCATGGACTGGTTGTCGCCCCATTTTGCTATTCTTGATTGTCACGCCAAGACCGTGACGCTGGCTATGCAACGTATTCCGCGTGTTGAGTGGAGTGGCACTTTAGATCACACTCCCAGTAGAGTTATCTCTTTCCTTAAAGCTCAGCGTATGGTTGGGAAGGGGTGCGCCGCGTATTTAGCTTATGTGAGAGATGTCAGTGCTGATACCCCTTCTGTTGATTCAGTCCCAGTGGTACGGGATTATCCCGATGTGTTTCCAGCTGACCTTCCGGGCATGCCGCCCGATAGGGACATTGATTTTGGCATTGATTTGTTGCCGGGCACTCAGCCCATTTCCATTCCTCCGTATCACATGGCTCCTCCCGAGTTGAAGGAGTTGAAGGATCAGTTGCAGGATTTGCTTGATAAGGGTTTTATTCGACCTAGTGTTTCATCGTGGGGTGCTCCTGTCTTGTTTGTGAAGAAGAATGATGGTTCTATGCGTATGTGTATTGATTATCGCCAGTTGAACAAGGTTACAGTAAAGAACCGTTATCCTTTGCCTCGTATTGATGATCTGTTTGACCAGCTTCAAGGCGTACAGGTGTTCTCTAAGATTGACTTGCGCTCAGGTTACCATCAGTTGAAGATTCGGGAGCCAGATATCCCGAAGACTGCCTTCAAGACTCGGTATGGTCATTACGAGTTCCTTGTTATGTCATTTGGGCTGACCAATGCCCCAGCAGCTTTCATGCATTTGATGCACAATGTGTTCAGGCCATATCTGGACTCGTTCGTTATTGTTTTTATCGATGATATTCTGGTGTATTCCGGAGTCGGGAAGATCATGAGCAGCACCTGAGGACCGTGCTTCAGATCCTGAGAGAGAAGAAGCTATATGCAAAGTTCTAAAAATGTGAGTTTTGGATGAGTTCGGTGGCATTCTTAGGCCACGTGATTTCGAGCGAGGGCATTCGGGTAGATCCGGGAAAGATAGAGGCCGTGCAGAGTTGGCCCAGGCCGTCCTCAGCTATAGAGATTCGCAGTTTCCTTGGTTTGGCGGGCTACTACCGTCGTTTCGTGGAGGGGTTTTCATCGATTGCGGGCCCTATGACTAGATTGACCCAGAAGGGTGCCCCATTTCAGTGGACAGAGGAGTGTGAGGTGAGCTTTCAGAAGCTCAAGACAGCTTTGACTATAGCCCCAATTTTGATATTGCTTATCGGTTCGGGGTCTTACACTGTCTATTGTGATGCCTTGGCCTTGGAGCGGTGTTGATGCAGGACGGTAGGGTGATTGCATACGCATCCAGACAGTTGAAATACATGAGAAGAACTACCCTGTCCTCGACCTTGAGTTAGCTGCTATTATTCATGCCTTGAAGATCTAGCGTCATTATTTGTACGGTGTGCCTTGTGAGATCTATGCTGACCACCAGAGTTTGCAACACTTGTTCAAGTAGAAGGATCTAAATTTGCGCCAGAGGAGAAGGTTGGAGTTGCTAATGGACTATGACATTACTATTCTGTATCACCCGAGCAAGGCCAATGGCGGATGCCTTCAGTCACCGGGCGGAGTGTTTGGGGAGTTTGACATATTTACCAGCTTCAGAGAGGCATATGGCGATCGATGTTCAGGCCTTAGCCAGCCAGTTCGTGAGATTAGATCTTTCGGAGCCCAGTCGGGTTCTAGCTTGTTTGGTTTCCCGATCTTCCCTATTGGATCGTATCAGGGAGTGGCAGTATGATGAACCTCATTTGCTTGTCCTTAAGGACAAGGTCCACCACGGTGATGCCAGAGATGTGACCATCAGAGATGATGGGATATTAAGGATGCATGGCCGGATTTGTGTGCCCAATGTTGATGAGCTTCGAGAGTTGATTTTAGCAGAGGCCCACAGTTCGCGGTATTCCATCCATCCGGGTGCCGCGAAGATGTATCAGGACTTTAGGCAGCACTATTTGTAGAGGCGGATGAAGAAAGATATAGTTGGGTATGTGTCTAGATGCCTCAACTGCCAGCAGGTGAAGTATGAGCACCAGCAGCCGGGTGGGTTGCATCAGCAAATAGATATTTCGGAGTGGAAATGGGGGCGCATCACCATGGACTTCGTATCTGGACTCCCGCGGACCTTGAAGAAGTTTGATGCCATTTGGGTCATTATGGATCGGCTGACCAAGTCCGCTCATTTCATTCCTGTGTGTACCACTTATTCATCGGAGCGGTTGGCAGAAATTTATATCCGGGGCGATCGTCCGTCTGCATGGTATTCCAGTTTCTATTATTTCAGACAGAGGTACTCAGTTTACATCGCGGTTCTGGAGAGCCGTGCAGCGGGAGTTAGGTACTCGGGTGGAGTTGAGCACAGCATTTCACCCCCAGACGGACGGACAGTCCGAGCGCACTTTTCAGATTCTTGAGGATATGCTTCGTGCTTGTGTAATTGAGTTTAGAGGGTCTTGGGATCAGTTCTTGCCATTAGCGGAGTTT
Organism: Nicotiana attenuata; assembly: GCF_001879085.1. Lineage (NCBI taxonomy): Eukaryota > Viridiplantae > Streptophyta > Magnoliopsida > Solanales > Solanaceae > Nicotiana > Nicotiana attenuata. The sequence goes on from NW_017676678.1 coordinate 13,570, forward strand.
GCCTACAGCAACAGCTACCAGCCGAGCATCCACATGGCTCCTTATGAGGATCTATATGGTAGACAGTGTCGATCTCTGGTTGGATAGTTTGAGCCGGGGGAGGCTCGGCTGTTAGGTACGGATTTGGTTCAGGAGGCCTTGGACAAGGTCAAGATCATTCAGGATAGGCTTCATTCAGCTCACTCTAGGCAGAAGAGTTATGCAGATCGCAAGGTTCGAGATGTAGCATTTATGGTTGGTGACAGCGTATTGCTCCGAGTATTGCCTATGAAGGGCGTGATGAGATTTGGGAAGAAGGGCAAGCTTAGCCCTAGGTACATTGGTCCATTTGAGATTCTTGCTCGAGTGGGAGATGTGGCTTATAGCGCATTGGCGCCTAGCCTATCAGCCGTGCATCCAGTTTTTCATGTATCTATGCTTCGGAGGTATCATGGGGAACCAGCCCACGTGTTAGATTTCAGCACTGTCCAGTTGGACAAGGACTTGTCCTATGAGGAGGAGCCGGTAGCTATTTTAGACCGGTAGGTTCGTCAGTTGAGATCCAAGAGATTTCCTTCTGTTCGTGTCCAATGGAGAGGTCAGCCTCCTGAGGCATCGACCTGGGAGTCCGAGTCTGATATGCGGAGCCGTTATCCTCACCTTTTTCCCGACTCAGGTACTTCTTTCTTCTGTCCGTTCGAGGATGAACGGTTGTTTTAGTGGTGGAGCATGTGACGACCCAAAGGGGTCATCACTTGTTTTCTTACCATCCTGCACTTCCGAGGCCTTGAAAACCTCATCTAGGGTTGCCTCGATTTGCAAGCGCAGTCCGGGCGCGTAGCCGGAAAGCTTAAATATGAATTCTGTGAGAAAAATGCTAAATTTTGATATTAAATTGAATAAATTTGACTTCGGTCAACATTTTGGGAAAAGCGGACCCGGACCCGTGATTTGACGGTCCCGGAGGGTCCGTAGGAAAATATGGAACTTGGGCGTATGCCCGGAATCGAATTCCGAGGTCCCAAGTCCGGGAAATGAATTTTTGTGTGAAATTGTTTTCTGGAAATAATTAATGAAATTGGAAACGAAATTTGATTAGAAGACTATGGTATCGGGCCCGTATTTTGGTTCCGGCGCCCAGTACAAGTCTTATATATTATTTAAGCACTTTCTGTAAAGTTTGGTTGAAGACGGACGTCATATGACGTGTTCCGGACATAAAATGGGAATTTCATGTTGTATGAAAAATTTGGAAGAAATCATGAGCTTTGAGGCTTGATTCGATGTATATGACGTTATTTTGGCGATTTGATCGAACGGATAAGTCCGTAGAATGTTTTTGAGGTTGTGTATGTGTTCGGTTTGGAGCCCCGAGGGCTCAGGAGAGTTTCTAGTAGGTTCTGGGATGTCGTAGGCTTAAAATACCAGATGTTGCAGGTTCAGGAAAAATATTGCAGACCTTGAACCCACCAACGCGGCCGCGGTCGCCTTTGTGCGATCTGCGGTTGGTGCTATGCGGCCGCGGTCCGCGGTGGGTGTTGTGCGGCCGCGGTCGTCTTTGCGCGATCCACGCAGGGAACTTCAGAGATCCGCAAGTCCTCAGGTATGTCAGCGCGGCCGCGGTCCCTTTTTGCGCGGTCCGCGCTGGGGGCTTCAGAGGGTATAAATACACGGGATTTTCAGTTATTTCTCACTTTCCAAAAACCCAAAACATAAAAGGCGATTTTCCAAGCAATTCTTCTTCTTCAAAACGATTGGTCTGTGATTTCTAACTCATTTTCTTCACTCCTTAACATCTTTTAACATAATTTCAACTTCAAATCAATGATTTTAATGGGGAAATTTAGGTATGTTGGGTAGAGCATAGGTTTTTCTAAAATTGGGGATTTGGACCCCAATTTGGTGTCCGATTTCAAAACAAATCATATATTTGGGTTCGTGGGGGAATGGGTAACCGGATTTTGGGTCGAACCTCAGGTTTTGACCACGTTGGCCTGAAGGGCGTTTTGGTTATTTTACCTAAATTTGCGTCTTAGCTGTAAATTAAATAGTAGAATTAGTTGCTTGAGATGTTATTTACAAGATGTAATTGAAATGAATAGATTTGGGACATTTCGAGTCGGATACTCGTGGCAAAAGTGTGGTTTCAAGTTGGATTTGGAGCCGGTTTGAGGTAAGTGGCTTGCCTAACCTTGTGTGGGGGACTTTTTCCCCTTAGGATATGATATTTGGTAATTGAATGCCTTGTACGTGAGGTGACGAGCGCGTAATTGAGCTAATTGTTGAAAACCCGGTTTTTACTTAAGATATTGAGACTGTCTCTTTCGAATTTCCTTATCCTACTTGCAATTATAACCTGTGTTAGATTAGAAAAGTGTGTTGGTTGATTTAAATTGCCTATTTGCTTAAGTTGCCTTAACTGTACTACGTGGAGCATGTTAGGCTAGTATTACCCGTTGTTTGTATTTTTTTACTTCATTTCTGAATATCTTCTGGTTGTGGTTGCGCATTTTACATTGGGACTACGGATGTCGGATTTCGGTAGCTCCCCCTCGTTTGTTTACTTTGGGACTGCGGGTTAGATTCCCGATAGATCCCCGTGCATATTTACTTTGGGACTGCGGGTTAGATTCCCGATTGATCCCCCTGCACATTGATAGTTGGACTACGGGACGGTATCTCGGGAGATACTTCGGATATATACATGTGATGGACTACGGGACGGTATCCCGGGAGATCCGTTGTACAGGTTAAAAAAGGACTACAGGATGGTATCCTGGGAGATCTTCATTGTTACCATTGGTATAGAGCTGTACATATTACGTGATTACTCCGTTCCTTGTGTAACTGTTATTGCTTTGTTTAGCCTATCTTATTCCATTGCTGTACTCATTATTACTGCATGTTTTCATATTGTTAATTTATATTATATTGTTTAAACCTCAGTAGGGCCCTGACCTTCCTCGTCACTACCCAACCGAGGTTAGGCTTGGCACATACTGAGTATCGCTGTGGTGTACTCATGCCCTTTATGCGCATGTTTTGCATGTGCAGATCCAAGTACCTCCACTCAGGCGCACTATCCTAGAGGCAGGGAGAGCTACAGAGACTTTGAGGTACATCTGCAGCGTTCGCAGACCGAAGAGTCTCCTTCTTACTCTATCTTGTAGAGTTTAGACTTCTTTCGTACTTTTGTTTAGACAAATTCTGGAGTTTAGAGCAGTGTATTACATTTCTATTAGCCTGTGTTTCCCGTGAGTTTCCGGGTTTTGGGGTGATATTGTAGACTTCCGCGTTTGAGTTGTATATGCCAGGTGGCACCTATATACAGTTTTACTTCTATTTTTTTTTTGCTTAGTTTAATTTATTGTTCCGCAAGTTATATTATTTCCGCATTTTAGGCATACCTAGTCGTAGGGACTAGGTGCCATCACGACATGTTCACGGAGGGCGAACTGGGGTCGTGACATATAGACTCTAAAAGATCTACAATTTAATGAATAAACCAGAAAAATACCTTCATCACTTCTTGGATCGAATTTTCTAAGATTGTCCTTACTATTACATTGAATGAAACACTTGCTTCCAAACGGATGAAAGTAACTAATATTGGGTCGTTTCCCTTTCCACAATTCATAAGATATGTTTTTCAAAATAGGCCTTATGAGACATCTGTTGAGAATATGACATGCAGTGTTACTCCTTCTGCCCAGAAGTGATTTGGCAGTGAATATTCTAGTATCATAGTTCTTGCCATATCTTGTAGGGTTCTATTTTTCCGCTCAACGACTCCAACTTGCTGGGTGATCTCGGTGCAGAGAAGTTGTGAGTATATCCTCGATCATTACGGAAATCTTCAAATGCTCTGCTTTCAAATTCTCCTCCATGATAACTTTGGATTGTTGTAATCAGATACCCCTTTTCTCTTTCAACTTTCTTACAGAAAATCTCAAAAAATTTCAACGTTTCATCTTTATGAGATAAGAAAATCACCCAAGTAAAACGTGAGTAATCATCAACAATAACAAAAGCATATGGTTTCCCTCCTATGCTAGCAGTTCTACTAGGTCCAAATAAACCCATATGAAGCAGTTGCAAAGGCTTAGAAGTAGATATAATATCCTTCTTTTTTGAAAGAGTTTCTAGTTTGTTTTCAATTTGACATCTATCACATATATGATTTCTAGAGAAATTTAGTTTTGGCAAACCAATAACTACATCATGCTTGGAAAGTCTTCTATCAAATGCATGCTTGCATGACCAAGTTTCTTATGCCATAAACATGGATCATCAGATATGGATGTTAAACAGATATTACCATCTATATTTTCAAATTCATCAAGAATATAAACATTTCCATACCTTTTACATAGGAGGATTCTTTTACCTGTCTCATCTTCAATAGCACAACCTGTTTCTTGAACTTTACTTCATACCCTGAGTTGCATAGCTGACTTATACTCAGAAGATTGTTGATAAGTCCGTCAACAAGATAGAGACCTCAGTGATATCACAATTATAATTGAAAGGGACTTTTCTGGTACCGACTATTTTTCCTTTTGAATCATCACCGAACTTAACACTTCCTCCATCTACTTTTGTAACTTCCTTAAATAGGTTTCTGTCACCTGTCATGTGACTGCAACACGCACTCTCTAAGTACCATTTTCCTTTGCGACTCCTCCTGTGGTGTTCCTGCAAAACATAGTGATTACTTTCTTTTAGGTACCCAAGCTTGCTTGGGTCCTCGTTGGTTAGTATTACTCGACTCAGGATTGTTTTTGGGTTTCCAAATCCATCCTGAAACAACTAATTTACGAAATCGACAAAAGAAATATTTATGTCCACTTTTGTTATAGTAGCGACACGTAACTCCTGATCCATTTTTGAATTTGTCATTAATGTTAGTACTAGTGGACTCTGTTCTGGCTGGTCCTTCTCCTGTTGACTTGTAAGTCGCCTGGTTTGACTTGACAGAATTATGACTGGTGGATTTGCGCATGCCATTGGGTTGCATTTGCAATTCCTGAACCTCTTCTTGGAGTACTTCTTTTTCAATTTCACATACATCATGTTCGAGTTTCCAGTCTTTTACTTCTTTGTTGAGTCTCTTTAGTTCATTCATCATTTTTTGAGACTCTTTCAATGTAAGGTCAAGAATATCCTTCAATTCATTACACTTTTCACAGTTATAAGATCTTACCTCGCTTATTTCACCTCGTGCCATGAAACGGTCTCATTGTCATCTTTGCATTTATTGTATGAAGTGTCCTCATATGTCCAGCATCTTGAGAGTTTGTTCATGTCGTTTTCCAGAATTGTCATGAAGAAAAGATTTGCTATCTCTTCGTGTTCTGAACTATCTTCATCACTCCAACTTCCAAATGATTTGTTCTTGTTGAAGCCTCTGGAAATTTTTCTTTTTTCATCAGGACATTCAGCTTGAACATGTCCAAATCTTCCACGCTCATAGCATTTGTCATCATTTTTGTCTTGTTCATTATAATGCCTAGATCGCCTGGGTGGCATCGTTCCTCTTCTTGCATTCCTGTATCTTCTCATTGAACCATTCATAATCCTTGACACTGTGGCAATCTCTTCTTGAAGAGCTTTAAGGTCATCATCGATATCATTTTTTGCTTTTTCACTTGTGGCCTTGAATGCAACCGTTTTCTTCTTTTCTTCCTGGTTTGTTTTCTTTAGATGAGTTTTCTCGAATGCTATGAGTTATCCTCGAAGTTCATCATATGATACTTATTCAGATCCTGTGATTAAAGTGTAACCACTTTTTTCTGCCAAGTAGTAGGTGTTGCGCCCCCTTTTCTCGCAAAATTGGGTTTATGAAATTTTGGTTGAGACAACTCGTTCCTTTTAGTAAAGGGGTTTGCATTTTTGAAGAGTCGCCACCTAACGATTTATGGTGCGTTAGGCCACCTATAGGTTTCATTTATAACTATGTTTGATAACCAGAGACAGGGTAAGGGCTTGAAATTATCCTAAGGGGAAGGTGTTAGGCACCCTTCAGGATCCACTTGTGTGGTTCCCGGCCAGACAGTTTTTGTGTGAATTTGTACAATTAGCAAATAAACAAGTATGGCTCAAATAGTAGGGGAAATACACAGATGCTTGAGAGAAAAAAAGTTAACGAAAAGAAGTAAAATCTAAGCGTAATTGTGAATGTGAAGGAGTGTCCTAGGTTGGTTAGCCTATAGGATCACATCAATACAATGCCTGGTAATCACTCCTTAAAAAGGGGCTACGCGTGGCATTAGTGCATCGGTCATCATATCCATATCTACCCTTTTCCGCCCCGTGAAGGTAATTAAAGCGAGGGTTGGTCTCGACCCCTGTTGCATGTTGTTACCCGTCCATTCCTAGCAGTCCTGGAATAATTTAGGACTCCTATCCTATAAAGCGGGGGGGGGGGGGGGGGTTCTAGGCAGACCCTAGGTTTAAAGGGAAAAATACCAAGCGATAAATAAAAACACATAGGACTGCATTTAGGGGCAAAACACAGAAATCAGATAGAAGGCTCAGATATACCTCCACAAGTAATGCACATAGGCAACACGACTCATACGTAATTAAGGTTTAAATTTAGATCCTAACAAGGTATTTAAGTGATAACAGTGTGACCATATTTATTACATGACTAAGAAAAAAAGTCCGAATCAGGCTTGACTACTAATTTTAACACGTTGAGAGTTAAACACTAATTACAAAGACGGTTCTAGTTTTATTTAAAGTTGATTGCCTAAGGCTTGCCTAGGCACGGAATACAGATGATTACATTTTACATAGTGAAACAAGGCAGGTTTTTTAAAGCGGATTCTTTGATCCTTATAGGCATGATATCTAATGACAAATCAAGGTAGTTTTTGAAAGAACTTGTTTTAGAGAAAATAAACCATTAAGGCAGAATTTCTAGAGTTATTCCCTATAGGCATGACATCTAGTTGTTTAACACTGATTTCAGAAACTTTGCAGGTATGATGACCAATGAAGGAAAACATGTAACACTTGTTGTAACAGAAGCTGGATTAATTTATATCCTATAGGTATGGCATCTATTTGTGAAACTAATTTTGAGACCTATAAACATGATTTCCAACATGGTAAGGCAAGTATAGTAAAATCCTACTAAACATGATTTCTAACATGGTAGGGCAAGTGTAGTAAAACCATATAGGTATGGTTTCTAACATGGTATGGCCAAATATAGTGAAATGTAAAGTCCTATAGGCATGGTTTCTAACATGGTAAGGCCAAACATAGTGAAATGTAAAGTCCTATATGTATGGTTTCTACCCGCCTTACCCCACAAACATGTAAATACTCGCCCTTTTCACTAGTTACCGCAATATTCGTTTATAAATTATTACAGACCCTGTGAATGAATTACATAAGAAAAGTAAAAATACACTGTAGAGAGCCTGAGACAGGCCCAAACTATTAACACCTGAGTAGGACTTCCTCCCTGAGTTATGTAATAAACCACCACAAGTGCCAAGATTGTTCCATAGCCTTTCTCATATCTGGGTGTGTCAGAGTTCCCTAAGGACCTCAAGGGATCCCGAGCAATGCTCACACCCAGATTGCATAACCAAGACAGAGTAAGTGTAGTGTGGAAAGGCCAGCTTTTACGTGTCCAAGTTCAGAGGGAACTCGAGGGTCCCAACGCAACGCTCACACAAAAGGGGCAGAACCTGGTGGGCTAAGAGTATATGTGAGAGTTCTTTACATAGATTTAAAAGAGTTGAGTTGGAAACAATTTTGACAATGATTAGTTTGAAATATGTTTTGGAAGGCAATAGAAGAGTTTGCATTAGTGAAAACCAGCTTGAAGAAGAAAAGAAACAGGACTATCAGAAACTCAAGACCAAATCAACATACATAGTTCAAACACAAACGGGGAAAGGAGGAAATAGTGACAAGTAGTTCATATGCGAAAGCATATTTGCACAAGGGTTAACACTAGAGAAGTACTACAGAACGTAAATAGTCACAGCAATAGTCTATCATAAAGTGTTCCATGAGCTTAACAGCATCAGATTTAAGGGGTACTAAACAGAGTTACACATTAGGTTTAGGGGAAAGGGTTCAGGATCACATAGTAACTAGGTGTCATGCTTATAATGTATTGGGGGTTTAGGGGGTAGGGCAGAATAGCAGTAGAAAATGTAAGAAAGCAGTAGACATGCTGAATTACAGGGTAATGACATGGAAAAATAGGCATGCTAATTGCAAGGGAGGCAACAGAATCACAAGTAGAAGCATAAGAGAAACAAAAAGAAGTGCAATACAAATAGAGACATACTGTTTTGGAGGTTGTAAATTAAACTGAAAACTCACCAGTAAAAATGAGAGAATAGTTGCAGAGTGAGGAGTGAAGAGCAGTACAATGAAGGGAAGTAGAGCAGTAGTGTGTAGAGCAGTAGAGTAGTAGAACAATAGAGCAGTAGAGCAATGTAACCACTCAGTTTTGGCTCGCAGCCAACTGAGTATCAAGTAAGAGAGTATGTATGTGTGTAAGAGAGAGTTTAGAATAGTGTAATTATTCGTCCGTTATGCTAAAGAGAGGGTAGAGTATTTATAGTTTTAGAATAGGCAGGAAAATAAGGTAATAGGTACTGACTTAGCACAATTATAGAAATAATACAAAGCAGAATCAAATAAAGACCCGGACTTTCTTCAATTAGGGAGTCATAGTTCAAACGGGTACAAGTTGTATCAAATAGGGAAAAGAATTACTTATATGACTGATTTTACCACAGTAGGAGTAGTAAAAGCATGTGGCATGTAATAAGGACTAAGTACAGAATATTTTCAAGTAAGGAAAGTACACATTAAATAACTAACAACATATTTGTGCACATAAATAAGGTAGAGTACAATTTTAATTCTGAAAATTAGTTCAAAGAATCACGAATGAGATTGAAAATCACAGGCAATCATCACTAACTAAGGAAAGTATCCCAAAAGTAAGGAAGCAATTCAAAAAATTAGTACAAAATTACAAGGAAAATACACAAAATCACAGATTCAGGGGAGATATCGTAGGTCTAAGTAGATTACACAAAAATCAATACAAATTATCATGTGAACAATCAATAAAACAAATACCTATTAAACGATCAATAACATGTTTGAACAAAATCAGAGAAACCCTAAGAACGGACTAGAGCAGGAAGCGCAAGAGGATATAGAACATACATGAAACCTAGAATGTTCATGAGAGACATGCAAACACATCGCAAATAGACTCAATCTTCAAATCGAGTCCAGAAGTATTAGGGTTTCTTAACGAAAATTAATCGAGCAAAAGGAAAGACTCAAGTGATGTTTAAACACATTAAAAATCACAAAGTAATTGCTAAAAATCAGAAAGGTATCGTTTTTTTTTTGCAAAACGGTTTTTAAACCCTAGTCTGGAAAATGAGGAAATCGTTTGAAATCAGAGAAATCTTTTGAGGAAAACAGGTGAGAACCTTTAAAGACATATAGATGCATGACAGAACCAAAAATGATCGGAGGATATAAAGCTAGGGTTTTCCAGAAAAGTAGTAGAGATGATAGAATGGGTCAAGAACCCATAGATCCGTAATAAAACAAGAAGTTTTTACTCACAAACGAAAAATGGCCTGAGACAGGCCGATAACAAAGTTCCAAAATGGAACCAGTTGGGGTTCCCTTAAGAAGATCTCAAGGATCCAAGAAATCGAAGAGCCATGGCGTGTCGGAGAAGACGTAGAAACATCGTACGAGGGGTTCAAGCCGGTGATGGTGCTTAGGGTTTGAGTTAGGTCTCAGAGAGAATTTGGAGAGGAAAGGATTCAAGGGCGGTGCTGTCACACCTCCTTTATACACACCTACCCCGAAGGATAATGTATACGGGAGTTTTTCCATTTAAAGTGACATTATTCGAAATGGGATTATTTATTTATTTTTAGAGTCGCCACTTGGGATAGGACGGGCTTTTGGTGTCCCAAGTCACCGATTTAATTTAAATCCCAAATCGAGGAAAATTTCGACTTCCCAATTGGAGTCTGCGAACCAGAAATTCTGAATAAGGAATTCTGTTGACCCGAGGGAAGGTGTTAAGCACCCCCGGATCCCGTGGTTCTAGCACGGTCGCTTAAATTATTATAATTGGCTAAAAATCTGATTTTAACACAAATTCCAACGCATAATGCAATTTTTTTAAAGATTTTTACCGCTTTAATTATTTTTACGAAAGTGAACGCCGTTTAAGAGCGTGTTTTTGGATCACGTCACATGAAATGCACCCGGATCCTCAACACCTCTTATTCAACATTTTGGGATTTGGATTTGGGTTGCATGAAATGCACACCCGAGTTTAGGAAAGTATTATTATTAAAAGCGCGCCTAAAAGTGGCTAGCGTCTTATTAACTTTGCGGGAAGCCATGAAAATTTGCTAAATGGCATGTCCCGAATCTCTAAAATATTTTAATATAACATTTAATGAGGGCCCCGCAGTTTACATGTTTTGTGCGGCGAGGCTCGTCTCATGTTTTTATTTAAAGGCCATCCTAAAAGAAACTATGATTTTCTATTACAGTGTTGTCTCTAAACGGGCCCTAATTAATTCGCATTTATAAATTCGGGCCTCAAGTTCAAGTCCGAATTCAAACAAAAGGGAAGACCCTCTTAATTTGAACCCGCCACCTAATTTGAAACCCAAATTTATATTTGTGAATTAATTCCTGATATCCTAATGTAGTTTTAAAAGATTTTTGGACTTAACAATTTGGCTTTGAACATTAGCCCAGGGAAATGACATGAAGCTTCAGTTTTGTTCGCACTACTCATTCAGAGCTTGGGCCACGATCGCAAGCCCAATTTGGGCATAAAATTTCAAGCCTTGATCAGTCCACAATCCAATGAGACTAATTAAATAGCCAACTGAGGGAACTGATAGTATTTGGGCCTCTAATCATCAATTTAAGGCCGCATTAGACTTAATCTAAAGGGCTTCGAATTTCTGTCAAGCCAACTGTTGAGGTTTGGCCCAAAAGAACAATAAAAGCCCAAATTAGAAGTTGATTTTAAATTAAGTTGTGTAATGTTGATCCTGAATCAAAATCAAATTCAACAGTTTACAAACCAACAGCTATTTCAAACCCATCTTACCAAAATCTATTTCGTTTAATTCGAACATTCAGGCCGGTCCAAAGGATCAGTACAATACATTTGAATTTTAATGGCAAA
>NW_017676678.1:25390-29176 GCF_001879085.1 Nicotiana attenuata
CGGGAGATCCTCGGTTTTTTGGCCGGGATTTGGAAAGAAAAGGCTCCTCGATTTTTTGGCCGGGAGATCCTTGGTATTTTGGCCGGGATTTGGAAAGAAAAGCTCCACGGTTTTTGGCCGGGAGATCCTCGGTTTTTTGGCCGGGATTTGGAAAGAAAAAGCTCCACGGTTTGAGGGTTTTCAGTGTTCAAAAAAAACTTCTCTACAAGGCAAATGAATGCCTATTATAGGCAACTTAGGGTATAATTTTAGGTTTTCATTTTACCCTTTAGTCCCTATTTTAATTCTATTTTTACCCCTTATTTCCTGACTTGTTACACAAGTAACTACACCTATTTTATTGAAATCTATACAAAAGCCCATTCTAGAAGGGTCTATACCCATTACAATTCCTATTCTATCCTTACTTCATTTCTACAATTACCAAATCTGATTAAACTACCCTTTTTCAATGCCCAAACTACCCTTTAACTATACTGTAATTACTGACCTATATCACACTAAACCTGGCCCTATAACCCTGGTCAAGACTGACTATGGTTAAACAAAATACCTGCTAGATTAAACAACTATATCCAAACAATTCTAAAATTGAACTAAGAGTCTAATTATCCTACTTTAAGTTTCAAAAATCAAAACTAACTAATCCAAGATAAGCAGTGAATTTAACAGTAAACGAACAGAATTGAGACTAAAATCAAATTAGCAAGAACATTCATGGATCAAATAATCGAAACCAAACACTAAATCACACCAACAGAAATCAAAACAGAACAAAATTTAAATCAAAATTAAAACAAAACAAGGCAGAATTAATCGGAACAAAATCAATTAGAGCCCTGAGCATTCTGAACGAAGTTATTATGCAAAGCAAAGAATAAAAGGAAAATCAAACAAAGAAAAAAGAAACTTACTGATTTTTTGAGATTATGAACTCGCCTAAACTCGAAATTGGTCTTCAAATAGTATTATGTGTTTGTTCTTATCAAGAACAAACACATAACACGATTTTAAAACCCCTCGAACACTAGCTGACCCTGGGAAATCAAACGGCCTTGACAGTAATCCCTAAATCTAAAATTCGAACCAATTGGGGGCTTTTGAAAGCAATTGAGCATAGATCAATGGAGAGGAGGTGATAAGGGTTCAAGGGTATGATTTTGGGTTGATTGGGGCTGCGCTGCCACCAAGGGGTCTTGTGGCGGCGCTAGGGTTCTTGGCCCCAAAAAACCGACATTCGACAAATTCTAGGCATATTCGAAGGAAGGTGTTTGGATATTTGGAATGAGGAGGTGAAGGCGAGGCTAAGGTGTTAATTTGAGGTGATTTTTGTGAACTAGGGTTGGGGTCAGTTCTTCGATTTAAAATTCGAAGAAGTTGGGAATGATTTGAGGAAAATGAAGAGTGGATTCAAAGAGAGGAAGGTGAGGAGGTTCTATGGTGTGAAGGTGGGGACGTTTGAGGCGATTTCCGGTGGGCGGAGGTCGGTGGTTCTAGGCGGCATTACGCCGGAATTAACATGGGTGGTATGAGACGGTGAGTGAGGGGGTAGGGGGGGAATTTAGACAGTTATATATCATTAATCTATCAGTTCCTGACCGTTAGATTGAGAAACCTAGACGGCCAGGATTGATTGATCCTAAACGGCATCGTTTCAAATAAAGGGGTGTTGGACCGGGTATTGGGATGGGTCTTGGGCTCAATAGGCGGATCTGAGGGGGTTTTGATTTGGGCCAGGCCAATTTTGTCCCAGTTTTGGTCTTCTTAACAAACCCCACTTTCTTTTATTTTAATTGTCCTTTTTTTTCATTTTTGTTTTGCTTTCATTTTTGTATTTTATATTTTTTCTGATTTTATAAAATGCTAAAATAAAACAAAGACCTAATTAAACTATTTAACTCCTAAAATTATTTAAAACTCTATTTAAAGATAAATGCAACAATTAACAACTGAAAGTGCAAAGAAACTATTTTTTGCAATTCTCTTTAAATTTTGTTCTAAAACTAATTAATACCTAATTAATACTAAAATTGTGAAATTAAATCCCTAAATGCAAGTGCATATTTTTGTATTTTCATATGAATAAAAATGCAACCAATTAACACAAAAATTTAACAAAAAATTCACAAAAATTGATAAATAATAAAGAAATCAATTATTCGAAACTTTTGGAAATAATTTGCTTAGGGCAAAAATCACGTGCTCACAGCTGCCCCTCTTTGCCCGGAAACACGAAGAGTTTTCGTGCAAAGACAAGTGAGCCAAAAATGAGCGATTTTTGCCCGTTCACGTATTCCGTGTGAAGCATTTTGAAAGAGTTGACCGCACCCTGCTTCTGAGGTTGCCTACATATCCTTGGCTAAAAAGGAATCAGGTAAGTGTAGTTCGGAAGTGTTTGGTAGCTGGGACTACCAGGAGCTGTGATTGCACTGTTGTTGCTGCTGCTACTGCTTGCTGACCTCCTTATTACACCAAAAGGAAAATCAAAGCTAAGCTAGCTATGCCTATCAACTATGAGTTACAAGATTCCTATCTATAGATCTCTTGAAGCTTGATCTTGAGTCTTAGCTGATTTTTCTGTGGACTCCGATCTGAATCTTGATGCTCGCAAGTTGTAGATGTCATTTCTTTCTGCAGCATTGGGTCAAAACAGGATCGGCGGAACTTGTGGCTTCAATCAAGTTTTGAGCAATCCACATCTCTGTTTGCTTCAACATTTTGAATTCATTTCTTTTTGTTCTTTTCTTCTTTTCTTGATTCTGGATTGAGATTTATTCCATTGGTCATCTCACACCTTGTGTCTTGAGGTTGACCTGCTTAAGATACCAAAACAAACAAACGAACGAAATTTTCTGCCCCAGTTTTCACTAGAAAAATTTCGTGAGTTAGTTGTGACACATATCTAAGCAATCAAATCAGGAATGTGTAGAGAGATCCTCGGTTTTTTGGCCGGGATTTGGAAAGAAAAAGCTCCACGGTTTTTTGGCCGGGAGATCCTCGGTTTTTCGGCCGGGATTTGGAAAGAAAAGGCTCCACGGTTTTTTTGGCCGGGAGATCCTCGGTTTTTTGGCCGGGATTTGGAAAGAAAAAGCTCCACGGTTTTTGGGATTTGGAAAGAAAAGGTTCCACGGTTTTTTGGCTGGGAGATCCTCGGTTTTTTGGCCGGGATTTTGGAAAGAAAAAGCTCCACGGTTTTTTGGCCGGGAGATCCTCGGTTTTTTGGCCGGGATTTGGAAAGAAAAAGCTCCACGGTTTTTTGGCCGGGAGATCCTCGGTTTTTTGGCCGGGATTTGGAAAGAAAAAGCTCCACGGTTTTTTGGCCGGGAGATCCTCGGTTTTTGGCCGGGATTTGGAAAGAAAAAGCTCCACGGTTTTTTGGCCGGGAGATCCTCGGTTTTTTGGCCGGGATTTGGAAAGAAAAAGCTCCACGATTTTTTGGCCGGGAGATCCTCGGTTTTTTGGCCGGGATTTTAAGGAATGGGATCCTATATTACCATGATTTGTTTTTCTTTTGGGATTTTCATTTTTATCTCTATTCTTCTTTCTTCTTCTTTTGTTTTCCTCTTTTATGTTTTCCTTTTATTTAGCAAAACACATGAAAGAACTTGGGAGGGGAAACTTCCTTTTTGGTCGTTTTCCTGCTGCAAAGCTGTTTCAGCGCTTGCGCATTTCATTTCTTTTGAACTGCACCTGCTTCTTGCACGGTTGCTTTGAATTAAACCTGTTTTCAACAAAGAACAATTTGTTAGTTTGAAACGGTGGTTGGTTTTGTGGCCTTGATCATCT
>NW_017676678.1:32055-33477 GCF_001879085.1 Nicotiana attenuata
TTTCGGTTTTTTTTTTTTTGCTTTTCCCTGTTCTTCTGCCATGGTTTTTCTCTCGATTCCTTATTTCTCTTTTGCGTTTCTTTTCCTCTCTTGTTTTCTTTATTCCTTCCCTCGTATTTCGTTTTTTTTTTTCTCTTTTTTTAGGGGTTACGGTCGAATCCTATGGAGATTGCCTACGTATCATGACCCCGCATGAATCAGACCAAGCGTAGTTCTTGCAAACAAATGCAAATACAAGAAATACGGAAACAATCTCTTTTTTTTTGGAAATTTTCAAATTTTCATTAATAACAACTGCAATTACAAAGCTTACTAGACTATTTGTTTTTCTTTTCTTGGAAATAGAAAGTACAAAAACCAGACTCAAAAACTACAGACTCGATTTTTAAGAATACATCAAAGCTTCAAACCCTTGGGCCCGCGGGGCATCACTCGGCATCGCCGCGGGCCTGCGTGCAAGACCCTTTTGCAACTGATCTAGATAGTTTATGACCTGGCGAACAAATATCATCACGGAGGCAAAGAACGTGGTACGACCCATCCGCTCATCGGCCTAACACTTCATGACAATGTAGTTGGCAATGTTTCTGATTCTCTCCCTGATTTGGCCTTTCTCTTGGAGTACCCGGCTTATCTGTTGAGTACGAGCCTCTAGCACATGAGAATCCTGGAGGTGAAGATCCTGTAATAATTTTATTTCCTTCTCCATATCAGCGATTAACCCATAGCATTGTTCCCTCTCGGCCTGTAATTCTTTCTCCCGACGAGCTGCTTTTTCTTCAAGAGTATACATTTTTCTTTTCATGTTGGCGATGGTTCCCTCATAGTTCTTCTTCTTTTGTTGTACAAAACTGAGCCCTTTCCTTGGTCTTTTTTGCCCAATGTGCCCGAAGTCTTGCCATGCTTCCCTCGATTTTTTCCAATTCTTCCTGACAGTCCAGGACCTGTTTCTTCAACCCTCTTATCAATCTCTCATCGGATAGACTTCTTTCTCGATTCCTGCCATCTAATTTCAGTTGTTGGAATTGGGCCTTGAGAGCTTCATTCTCCTGGGCCAGTTGCTTTTTATCTCCTTCATCGGCTGCGGCTTGCAAGCTGTTTTCAAACCGAAGCTCCTGAACCTGTTATTCCAATGCTCCAATTCGGGCTCTGTACTCCTTCTCTTTAGCTAACCAATCCCACTGCACCTGAGCCTCGCTTGTTAATTGTTGCACATGTGGCCTTTTGGCGGGTCTCTCGGGGATTTGAAACCTTTTACCGAACCAAACCAAGTATTTGGGATCTACCTCACCTCTGGCCCGGTCCTGTACTATAGTTTTAGGCTCAAGGTACCTGCACTCATTCCATATCTTTCGGATTCGGCCTTCAGGGAATGCAGCTTTTGGGCCCAACTCAATGACTTGCCCACTCAGGTCTTCATCG
>NW_017676678.1:34781-40936 GCF_001879085.1 Nicotiana attenuata
ATATGCATTTTTTTTAAGATTTTTACCGCTTTAATTATTTTTACGAAAGTGAACGCCATTTAAGAGCGTGTTTTTGGATCACGTCACATGAAATGCACCCGGATCCTCAACACCTCTTATTCAACGTTTTGGGATTTGGATTTGGGTTGCATGAAATGCACACCCGAGTTTAGGAAAGTATTATTATTAAAAGCGCGCCTAAAAGTGGCTAGCGTCTTATTAACTTTGCGGGAAGCCATGAAAATTTGCTAAATGGCATGTCCCGAATCTCTAAAATATTTTAATATAACATTTAATGAGGGCCCCGCAGTTTACATGTTTTGTGCGGCGAGGCTCGTCTCATGTTTTTATTTAAAGGCCATCCTAAAAGAAACTATGATTTTCTATTACAGTGTTGTCTCTAAACGGGCCCTAATTAATTCGCATTTATAAATTCGGGCCTCAAGTTCAAGTCCGAATTAAAACAAAAGGGAGACCCTCTTAATTTGAACCCACCACCTAATTTGAAACCCAAATTTATATTTGTGAATTAATTCCCGATATCCTAATGTAGTTTTAAAAGATTTTTGGACTTAACAATTTGGCTTTGAACATTAGCCCAGGGAAATGACATGAAGCTTCAGTTTTGTTCGCACTGCTCATTCAGAGCTTGGGCCACGATCGCAAGCCCAATTTGGGCATAAAATTCCAAGCCTTGATCAGTCCACAATCCAATGAGACTAATTAAATAGCCAACTGAGGGAACTGATAGTATTTGGGCCTCTAATCATCAATTTAAGGCCGCATTAGACTTAATCTAAAGGGCTTCGAATTTCTGTCATGCCAACTGTTGAGGTTTGGCCCAAAAGAACAATAAAAGCCCAAATTAGAAGTTGATTTTAAATTAAGTTGTGTAATGCTGATCCTGAATCAAAATCAAATTCAACAGTTTAGAAACCAACAGCTATTTCAAACCCATCTTACCAAAATCTATTTCGTTTAATTCGAACATTCAGGCCGGTCCAAAGGATCAGTACAATACATTTGAATTTTAATGGCAAAAATAACATGATCAACATCAAATTCAGGGATTCTACTATATACTGGAGTGTTACTCTCCCATTTCAAATCAACATGCTGAAACTTGAGTTTAAACCCAGCCTTCGAATTAACAGACTCATCTATTATATGAGTTGTGATCACGCTTGTTCATATTGTATCTGCTTTCGAATTACGCAGGGGAGTTCAAGACATCAAACTTAACTAAATTGAATCTATTATCCTTAAACACAATACTTATACCATCATGAAAGGAAATCAAACTAGTTTAATAATCCTACACAAGCCAAAACAGTCCAGTTTTAGTTACAAACGAGAATCTAATGAAATTACATGAAACATAATACGAAAGTCCACAGAAAACCATGTCGCACTTCATTTCATATCGACAAATTTGGAAGTTACACGATGTGTACCTGGGAATTAAGACAAAATGAAGAAGAAGATAGAATCAGCAGCAACAATGAATAACCAGCAGTGTTAAACAGCAGCAACATGAACAACCACAGCCTTACTAAAACCCAGGGATGGACTACAGAATCACAGCACTCAAGAGATGACCAAAATAAGGCTGACTGAACCAAAAGAGACTCGAACTTGTACCCAGGCCATTTTAAGCTTCAGCAAACCAACCACATACGATTTTCATCTTATTTAAGCTAGAAAATTGAACTAATGATTGGAATTTGAAACTATTCTGAGAAAAAAAGGCTTTTACAAACAGTATTTAGGAATTTTTCTGAAGATATAAGATCTAAAAGAATTTTCCAACTCTAAAATTCAGATTTGGCTTTTAGAATTCGAAATTTAGATTTTTCAGAACTTCCAGATTTTGAGGGGTTTTCAGGTGTTCAAAAAAAAACTTCTTCTACAAGGCAAATGAATGCCTATTTATAGGCAAACTTAGGGTATAATTTTAGGTTTTCATTTTATCCTTTAGTCCCTATTTTAATTCTATTTTTACCCCTTATTTCCTGACTTGTTACACAAGTAACTACACCTATTTTATTGAAATCTATACTAAAGCCCATTCTAGAAGGGTCTATACCCATTACAATTCCTATTCTATCCTTACTTCATTTCTACAATTACCAAATCTGATTATACTACCCTTTTTCAATGCCCAAACTACCCTTTAACTATACTGTAATTAGTGACCTATATCACACTAAACCTGGCCCTATTACCCTGGTCAAGACTGACTATGGTTAAACAAAATACCTGCTAGATTAAACAGCTATATCCAAACAATTCTAAAATTGAACTAAGAGTCTAATTATCCTACTTTAAGTTTCAAAAATCAAAACTAACTAATCCAAGATAAGCAGTGAATTTAACAGTAAACATACAAAATTGAGACTAAAATCAAATTAGCAAGAACATTCATGGATCAAATAATCGAAACCAAACACTAAATCACACCAACAGAAATCAAAACAGAACAAAAATTAAATCAAAATTAAAACAAAACAAGGCAGAATTAATCGGAACAAAATCAATTAGAACCCTAAGCATTCTGAACGAAGTTATTATGCAAAGCAAAGAATAAAAAGAAAATCAAACAAAGAAAAAAGAAACTTACTGATTTTTTGAGATTATGAACTCGCCTAAACTCGAAATTGGTCTTCAAATAGTATTATGTGTTTGTTCTTATCAAGAACAAACACATAGCACGATTTTAAAACCCCTCGAACACTAGCTGACCCTGAGAAATCAAACGGCCTTGACAGTAAGCCCTAAATCTAAAATTCGAACCAATTGGGGGCATTTGAAAGCAATTGAGCATAGATCAATGGAGAGGAGGTGATAAGGGTTCAAGGGTATGATTTTAGGGTTGATTGGGGCTGCAGCGCCACCAAGGGGTCTTGTGGCGGGGCTAGGGTTCTTGGCCCCAAAAAATCGACATTCGACAAATTCTAGGCAGTTTCGAAGGAAAGTGTTTGGATATTTGGAATGAGGAGGTGAAGGCGAGGCTAGGGTGTTAATTTGAGGTGATTTGGGTGAACTAGGGTTGGGGTCAGTTCTTCGATTTAAAATTCGAAGAAGTTGGGAATGATTTGAGGAAAATGAAGAGTGGATTCAAAGAGAGGAAGGTGAGGAGGTTCTATGGTGTGAAGGTAGGGTCGTTTGGACCACCGGAACCGCCGTGAGGCGATTTTCGGTGGGCGGAGGTTGGTGGTTCTAGGCGGCGTTACGCCGCAATTAACAGGGGTGGTATGAGACGGTGAGTGAGGGGGTAGGGGGGGAATTCAGACAGTTATATATCATTAATCTATCAGTTCCTGACCGTTAGATTGAGAAACCTAGACGGTCAGGATTGCTTGATCCTAAACGGCGTCGCTTCAAATAAAGGGGGGCTGGACCGGGTATTGGGATGGGTCTTGGGCTCAATAGGCGGATCTCAGGGGGTTTTGATTTGGGCCAGGCCAATTTTAGCCCAGTTTTGGTCTTCTTAACAAACCCCACTTTCTTTTATTTTAATTGTCCTTTTTTTTTTCATTTTTGTTTTGCTTTCATTTTTGTATTTTATATTTTTTCTGATTTTATAAAATGCTAAAACAAAACAAAGATCTAATTAAACTATATAACTCCTAAAATTATTTAAAACTCTATTTAAAGATAAATGCAACAATTAACAACCGAAAGTGCAAAGGAACTATTTTTGGCAATTCTCTTTAAATTTTGTTCTAAAACTAATTAATACCTAATTAATACTAAAATTGTTAAATTAAATCCCTAAATGCAAGTGCATATTTTTGTATTTTCATATGAATAACAATGCAACCAATTAACACAAAAATTTAACAAAAAATTCACAAAAATTGTAATATAATAATGAAATCAATTATTCGAAACTTTTGGAAATAATTTGCTTAGGGCAAAAATCACGTGCTCACAGGTGCAAATGAGAGAATAGGGTACGGTTTGGGGTGTCATTGGATTAAAAAAGGAAAGAAATAAGGTGGTTGGGTTCCGGGTTTGGGTATGGGTTAATAGGGTGTGGTTCAGGTTTTAATTGTAATGTTGGGCTGGGAATTGGGGTGCTGATTTGGCTATAACTGAAAACCAATCTGGCTATAATTTAAATAGCCAGTTTTTTCCGATTTAATTTATAAAAAATAGTAAATAATTTCTAAAAAAAATAATTTAAAATGCTAAAATGATTTAGCATACATAATTAGCAATTTAAAATACAGGATCCAATTTTATGCATATAAAACATAATTATATCTTAAAAGGGCTAACATTGTAATTATGTGCAATTTAGCTTTAAAATACTAAATGTAATTGCAAAAAATATATTAAAATTACCTTTACCATATTTTGTCATAAATATAGATATCCAATAGATGAATTATCAAAATAGTAATTTTGAAAATAATTATTGGGGATTCTGTGGATAAAAAGGGAGAAAATAAATCAATTTAAACCTTTAAAATTATGGGAAAAATATTAAAAACCTTGGGAATGCTATATATATGCTATTTCGAAGGTACTTTTGCATATTTAAGAATATAGGAAAAAATTAGGTATCAACAGCTGCCCCTCATTACCCGGGAAGGATGAAAGAATTTTCGGGTAAAGAAATGATGGCCAATTTTGACCGAGCGAAACGGTTTGACAGATTAGGCCGCACCTTAGCTTCTGAGCTGCCTACATATCCCTGGTTCTACAGGAATCAGGCCATGCGTAGTTCTGGATTCATCAGCGAAGTTTACCGGTGAAGTCATCTCAAGAGCGAAAGCAACATCTAGGGCCGGGTGAGTGAACGGTTTACGGGAATAGTGAGGTTTGATATGGCAGGAAAAACTGGAGCAGGATCGCTCCTACTGGGGTAGTCGTTGCTCGCCAGGTTACCTGCAAATAAACGATACAAGCATGTATTGCGTAATTTAAACATGATGCAAATTCCCGTTGGACCATGAATGTTGTCTTTGGACGGTTAGGAATGGCGTCCTCAGACCATGATGTCCTGTTCCATGGGTTGTTTGGTGTAGGATTCGCAGGCCATGAAATGATGTTCTCGGGCTTTGAGGATGGTGCCTCCAAACCATGACGCCTTTGAATAATGATACGCAAAAGATTGAAAGAGATCCTCAGGCCATGACATGGCGTTCTCGGTCCATGAAGATGGTGCCTCCGAACGATGACGCATTTGGACGAGTTGGCAATATTTCAGCCCATGAAGAATTCAGTAGTATGATGTGGACAAGACAGAGCTTAGTCTTGCGAATAGCAGGGCAGCGCTTAGCCCGTAAGAAAAGCGAGATAAATAGTGCTTGAGATAGCGCTTAGTTACGAAGAATAATTGGAGGCAGAGCTTAGCCTCGAAGGGCAAGAGAGCAGCCTTATGCAAAGATGCGAATGCAGATGGAGGTAGAGCTTAACCTCAGAAGGCAAAATAGTAGCCTTATGCAGATTGGAAAGCACAATGCTAGCCTTATGCAAATTGGAAGGCAGAATAGTAGCCTCATGCAATGCGGATGCAGATGGAGATAGTGTTTAGTCTCAGAAGGCAGAATAGTAGCCTTATGCAAATTGGAAGGTAGAATTGTAGCCTTATGCAATGTAGATGCAGATGGAGACATCGTTTAGTCTCGGAAGGCTGAATAGTAGCCTTATGCAAATTAGAAGGCAGAATGGTAGCCGTATGCAAATTGGAAGGCAGAATGGTAGCCTTGTGCAATGCAGATGCAGATGGAGACGGCGTTTAGTCTCGGAAGGCAGAATAGTAGTCTTATTCAAATTGGAAGGCAGAATGGTAGCCTTATGCAATGCAGATGCAGATGGAGACAACATTTAGTCTCGGACGGCAGAATAGTAGCCTTATGCAAATTGGAAGGCAGAATAGTAGCCTTACGCAATGCAGAGGGAGACAGCGTTTATTCTCGGAAGGCAGAATGGTAGCCTTATGCAATGCAGATGTAGATGGAGACAGTGTTTAGTCTCGAAAGGCAGAATAGTAGCCTTATGCAATGCAGATGCAGATGGAGATACGTTTAGTCTCGGAAGGCAGAATGGTAGCCTTATGCAAGAAATAGAATAACAAATGACGGTAGAATTTTCTTAGCTGATAACAGATTGCGGCGTTGTGATTACTGGGAGCATTGTGACAT
>NW_017676679.1:0-31014 GCF_001879085.1 Nicotiana attenuata
TATATATATTGGGCCCGAGGCCGTAGCTTATTCAGATAAACAGGTTGTTCATCATTCAGAAGAGGGACTATTCATATCCTTACTTCCTTTATTATTTCAGTTACCAGTTATCAGTTCAGTTATCAGTTATCAGTTATCAGTTATCTTTTCAGTTATCAGTTCAGTTATTAGTTATCACTTCAGTTTCAGTTTCAATAGCTATCATTTTAGTTATTAGCTTTGTTTCAGTTTCAGCATTAATAATTCTTTCTTTCAGTTGCTTTAACATACCAGTGCAATTCAAATGTACTGACGTCCCTTTTGCCCGGGGCCTGCATCTCACGATGTAGGTAATGATTTACAGGTTGAAGATTCAGAGCGCTAGGATTCTCGTACCAGCTATTGGGTGATCCCCAGTTCTTTCGGGGCATTATCATTACCTTACAGTCTTTCAGTATATACAGATAGACATTGTTTTCAGTACTTCAATAGAGGCTTCATAGACTAGAGTAACAGCCAGACAGAGTCGCAGGCTTTTCATATTAAGCAATGTTGACTAAAAATATGTTTCAAAATTGTATTAGTATTTCCGCACCTTAATTTTTATCATTCAGACTTTCAGTATATCAGCATGTGTTAGTTTATCTTCCGCATTCAGTATGTTATGATATCACATGTTGATTCAGCCAGCCAGTTGGTTCGCTCGGTCACATGTAGTCAGGCACCGAGTGTCGTGTTACATCCAGGCCCAGGTTCGGGGCGTGACATCTTATAACTTACAAAATGAAGAAGAAGAAGGACAGTGAAAGAAGAGAACCAAAGAAGGAAAAGAACCTGGTACTCAAAGCTGAAGGCAATGACTCAAGTGAGGAGGACTGTGACATGGCCTACCTAACCAAAATATTTCAAAAATCATCATAAGGAATGGTGGGATACCAAAGAGAGGCAGTTCCGGCAAACCAAAGAATTATGACCTCTGTCATAAGTGTGGAAAGCCAGGGCATTCCATTAAAGATGGTCCTCTCCTGAAGCAAGAACACTTCAAGTACAACCCTGATAAAGCAGCCAAAAGGAACCCGGTTCCTGACAAATGCTTCAAAAGGAAGAAAGCCGCTGACAACGTTGTGAAGCAAGCTTTTGCAGCATGGGGAGATTCCTCAAGTGAGTCTGAAAAGAAACTGATGCAGGTGATAGTTCCATGATGGCAGTTGAAACTGAAAGAAATGAATATGATTCAATATTCGCTTTAATGGCACAATCAAACGATGATGAAGATGATGACAATAATGAGGTAAACTTTAGGGATGTTCAGAGAAATCTGAAATCCTACTCCCCTAAGAAACTCATGTCATTAGCAAGTGTATTAATTGATGCCTATCATAGTCTTGTAGAGGATAAAGATGCCTTGACCTTAGAACTAGGAGAAGCTGAACAAACTAGAGATGATTTAGTAGTGTGTGTAGTTGATCTGAAGGAAACCATAATCAATTTGGAGAATGAAAAAATTGTTTTAACTAAAAAATTGTTAGTGTAGAACATGAAAGAGATGATTTGGTGGTTGTAGTCGTTGACTTGAAAGAAACCACTGAGAATTTAAGTAAAGACAAGGATGCTTTAGTGGAGAGAGTGAATGCTATTGAGGAGGAGAGAGATGACCTCTTAATAGTGATTGCAGACTTAAGGGAAACTATAGAGGAACTAGGAACTAAGTGTAGGCCTGGAAATTCTAAAAAGGGAAAAGGGGTAGCTAGTGAGGCACACATTAGGCTTGAAAACGAGTTGAAAGCTATAAGAACTAGTTTGTGTGTTGAACTTGAGAAAAATAGGCAGCTCCAAGCAGAGCTGGATAGAGTAAAAAATGATCTTGAGAAGTCCCTTAAGTGGACCTGGTCCTCGGAAGCTATTACTGCCATGTTTGTTAATAATAGTGGAAATAGGCAGGGAATAGGTTTTCAACGGGAGAGGACTCCTTACAACCCCCATAGCAAGTATGTTACTGTACCGGATAATTGGCTGTGTACCCACTTGGGAACAATGGGCATTTCAAGGAAAATTTCCAAGCCAGGGTCCAGTCTCTTCGAAAAAACAAAGTGTTTGCTGAAGAGGGACCAGGTGCCACCCATAAAAAACACATGTTACCTGCTTGGACTAAAAGATCTCTTATTCATCCTCTTGCCTACTACAAGGGACCCAAACTTGCTTGGGGTCCTAAAAGTAACTCTTGATTTCCTTGTGCAGGGAATAGTGAAAGGAAACAGTCAACAATGGTTCATGGATAGTGGATGTTCAAAGAACGTGACTGGGAACACCATGGACTTTCTTTCACTAAAAGCCCTGCAAGGACGAAGTGTATCCTTTGGCAATGGGAAAAAGGGGTACATTCTTGGAGTTGGAAAAATTGGGAAATCACTCACTCACTCAATTAAAAATGTGTACTACATCAATGGCCTCAAGTACAGTCTCTTGAGTGTTTCTCAAATATATGATAATGGAAATAAGGTGGAGTTCTTGTCAAAAATATGCACAGTTACTAATCTAGTAACGGGTGAAGTGGTACTGGAGGCCAAGAGATACAAGAACATCTACGTTGCTGATTTTGAATCCCTACAAAGTGGTGATCTGAGTTGCTTGAAAGTTGTTGATGATGATGCTGAATTGTGGCACAGAAGACTGGGGCATGCAAGCTTTTCTCTACTGAATATGCTAGTTTAGAAGGACCTGGTCCGTGGTCTGCCCAAATCAAAGTTCATGGAGCACAAAGTTTGTGATGCCTGCTCTAGAGGGAAGCATGTGAAATCTTCATTTAAGCCAAAGAAGGATGTTAGCACCTCAAAACCACTTGATCTACTTCACATGGATCTATGTGGGCCTATGAGAGTGCAAAGCAGAGGAGGAAAAAGATACATTTTTGTGATAGTGGATGACTATTCGAGATTCACTTGGACCTTGTTCCTCAGAACAAAAGATGAAACTTTTGAAGTTTTTGTAGCATTTGTGAAGAAAATTCAAGTGAAGATGGATTCAAAAGTAGCCTGCATAAGATCGGATCATGGGACAGAATTTGACAATGCCAAGTTTGATGATTTTTGCAACGAGAATGGCATTACCCATAGCTTCTCCGCCCCCAGAACTCCACAGCAAAATGGAGTTGTGGAAAGGAAGAATAGAACTCTTGAAGAAATGGCAAGGACAATGCCGATCAATAGTAAGATAGCGAAGAACTTCTGGGCTGAAACTGTTAACACTGCCTACTACTTGGTGAACAGGTGCATGATCAGGTCCCTCTTGAACAAAACTCCCTATGAGTTGCTAAATGGAAGGAAGCCCAAGCTGACTCCTTTAAGAACATTTGGGTGCAAATGCTATGTTCTCAATAATGGAAATGATCATCTTGGAAAATTCGATGCCAAAAGTGATGAAGGAATCTTCTTGGGATATTCATCTCAAAGCAAAGCCTACAAGGTCTACAATAAGAGAACTCAGTGTGTAGAGGAGATTGTACATGTAATCTTTGACGGGTCCTATCCTTCTTGTGAGAGAAGTAACAAGGGTGATCAAGATGGAGAGCCCTTGTTATTTCCAGGTGAAGTCATAGATATGGCAAACGGAAAGGCAGACTTGATGAGTCAAGTAAAGGAGCCAACTGAAGATAATGATGTTTCTTCAGCTGGAGAGGAACCAGGTGCAATAATCACAACAACTAAAGCTGAAGAAAGAGTGGCTGATGCAATTCAAGGTACTCCACAGGTTGCTGAGAGAAGAATGTAAGAGAACCAGTCAGACTTACCCAGCTCCTCTATGAATGAGATTCAAGTGCCCAACTAGAAACACAAAAGCTCCCATCCTCTCGATAACATAATCACCCTTCTAGATTCAGGAGTACAAACCAGATCAAAACCCAGAAACGCACTTGCCTTCTCAGCCTTTCTTTCCCAAATATAACCCAAAAACATCAAGGAAGCCCTAAAGGATGCAGAATTGATCACTGCCATGCAAGATGAGTTGCATCAGTTCGAAAGGAACAATGTATGGCACCTGGTACCTAGACCCTCAAATAGAACAATCATAGGAACCGGATGGGTATTCAGGAACAAGCTTGATGAACATGGAAACACTACAAGGAACAAGGCTAGGCTAGTGGTTCAAGGATACAGTCAAGAAGAAGGAATTGATTATGATGAGACCTTTGCTCCTGTAGCCCGCATGCAAGCTATCAAAATCCTCATTGCATTTGCATCCCATATGGAATTCACTCTGTTCCAAATGGATGTCAAAAGTGCATTTCTGAATGGACTCCTCAAGGAAGAAGTCTATGTAAAGCAACCTCCAGGTTTTGAATGTCATGAACATCCTGAATATGTGTTTAAATTGGAAAATACATTGTATGGGTTGAAGCAGGCTCCTCGAGTTTAGTAAGAAAGACTGTCAAAGTTTCTCTTAGAAAATGGTTTAACAAGAGGAAGAATTGACAACACTTTATTTCTGAAGAAACGAGGGAGAAACCTACTCATCGTTCAGGTATATGTTGATGATATCATTTTTGGGACAACGGCTGATTCACTGTGTGAAAAATTTGCAAAACTCATTGGAAGTGAGTTTGAGATGAGCATGATGGGTGAGATGAATTTCTTCTTGGGTCTTCAAGTGAAGCAGTCTACAAAGCGTACATTCATCTGCCAGCAGAAATACATCAAGGAGCTTCTGAAGAGCTTTGATATGGAAGCATCAAAAGTAATTGATACTCCCATTACTACTGGCACTCGACTGGACATGGATGAATCTGGCTCTCCTGTGAATCAAACTATGTATAGAGGGATTATTGGGTCTCTTCTCTACCTCACTTCCAGCAGACCTGATATTGTTTTCAGTGTGGGGCTATATGCAAGGTTTCAGTCAAATCCCAAGGAATCTCATCTGAAGGCTGCCAAAAGAATTTTGAGATATCTTAAGGGAACACAGGACCTGGTCTTGTACTACCCTTCAGGTGACAATTTTAATCTTGTTGGGTATGCTGATGCTGATTATCCAGGTTATCTTGTGGACAGGAAAAGTACTTCTAGAATGGCTCACTTTCTACGATCATGTCTCATCTCATGGGGCACAAGGAAGCAAAACTCAGTGGCTCTTTCAATAGCTGAAGCAGAATATGTAGCTGCAGCCTCCTGCTATGCTCAGCTCTTATGGACCAAACAGCAATTGGAAGATTTTGGTGTGTACTTTGACTGTGTGCCGCTTCTATGTGACAACACCAACGCACTCAACATGGCCAAGAACCCGGTTCAACACAAAAAAACCAAGCGCATTGATATGAGACAACAGTTTCTGAGAGACAATGTGGAGAAAGGGCTTATTTGTATGAAGTTCTGCAGTACAAAAGACCAAATTGCAGATATCTTCACCAAAGTATTGAGCAGTAAACATTTTGAAAGAAATAGGCTAGAGCTGGGGCTAATAAAGCCAAATTGAGAACCTGATTCCCATCAGTAGGCTATGAGAGTCACACTCAGGTAACATTAGCTAAAGTGTTTTCCAGCCAAGACTAACTCACTTCAATACCGTTGCAGGTAGACACGACATGATGATTATAGAAGCTGTAGATGCACTGCATGGGTGGTAAAAGAGGACTGAAATTTCAAAGACAGGTCAAGAACCTGGTTCTTGTACCACAGGTTAGTAGTCCTGTGCATTTTTTTCATACATATCCTAAAAAGGTGCAAAAATCAACTACCATGTCATCACCTTTTCAGACCCTGCTGTCACGTCTTTTCATTTCAAATCCCTTCATCTCCCTCTAAAACGTTGCAACTCCCACACACTACTGCCGTTTCAGAACCGGTTTCTCTCTCTCTCCCTCATAATTATCTTCTCTCATTAAAATCCTCTCTTCTTCTTGAACGATCATACTTCTCTCTTCAGACTTTCTCCAAAATATTCTCAACTGTATCTTTGCAATGGCTGAAAATCACCCAAGAGAAAACCCTTCATTCTTTCGTCCCTGATGAACCTTCTGTCACCATTCCAGTCCCAACCACTGAAAACACCTCCCAAACAGATTCCCATATACCCTCTAGTTCGCATGCGACTCTCTCAGACCTCTCTCTCACTCCAAATGATGAGAACTTAGAAACCCCAAAATTCGATAATCCTTCATCTCTATCGACTGAGATTCTCACTGATCAAAGCAAGGGTGGAGAACAGGGTAAAATTCCACAGATTGTAGAGGTCTCAGGGGTTAGTGTTGATCAATTTTCAAATGTTCATGCTCCTGAGTTTGTGGTAACCATGGAGTCTCTAGAGGAAGAGGTCGTTGCAAACATACTGGTCGTATCTGCAGATGGAATAGTGCATGAGGTAATCTCTGGTGTGCCCAAGTCTCAGAGGAATGAGACACAGGGGTTAGTGGAAGAAGGAGCTGTGGTGGTTTTTGAAAGCTCTGCACCAGCAAAAACTACTGGGACTTCTCGTGAAGGACCTGACCCCTCTCCAGAGAAAACAGGTCAAGGATCCTCTTCCCAGGTTAGTTTTTCTCCTGCTCCCTCTCCACACCTCGTTGTTGAGCCCTTGGAAATTTTGGTTCCAAAGATGAGGTCTAGTGATGAGGAAGATCAAGATAATATTGCTCTGGATGCTTTTATTGTCAAGAGAAGGGCGGTACTCACTCCCGAGTCTTCTACTAAGCGACCTACTACTAGGTTGCAAGCAAAAGAGGCTTATGAGTCTACCCTACAAAAGACCAAAAGGAGCAATAAAAAGAAAAAAAAGAGGCTGGTGAAAAATGGAGAAGTGGTATGTGACAAGGACATTCCTGTGGTAGAAGTTAATGAGGAAGCAACAGAGGAACCTAGTTCCTTGGTTAAAAGGTCCCAGAAGAAGAAGAAATTTGCTTCAGTGGAAGATGTTACTACTCCAAGTTCAAGACCAGTGAAAAGTGTTGGAAAGATGAAAGAAGTAGTGGGTGACCAGTCGTTATCTGATGAGGATGTGTTGGACAAGTCAAGTGGAAAAGGCAAATAGAGTGAAGTCTGGAAAGAGAAAGGTGGAATCTATGAGGGAACCTGATTCTGCAAAGAAAGTGAAGCGTGAGAGTCTATCCACTAAAGAACGACTGAGATACCAAAAGGTCTTGTGGGGTCGCACTTTTGACCAAGCAATTTCTTACATGGCCGGCATGAGACAAGTAATTGAGATGGTCGAGTTTCAGAAGTGGGGACATCTGTTCACAATGGATGCGCCCAAGGTCTATGAGGTTGAGGTCCAAAGCTTCTATGCCGACCTCTTTCCTTTTGACACTGACCATATTTGTGCTTTAGTTAATGGGGTGGATATTGTGTTTGATGTTGCTCTGCTTGGGGATATTCTTAAAGTCCCTGCTGATGGTAAGTCTTCTGTGAAGGATGTGTGTGGGTCAAACTTCATAAATGCTATTGTAAAGGAAGGTGCAAACCAGAAGGGGGAACGGGTTCAAAAGAAAGCCTTGCTCCCTGTTTATCAGTTATTGTTCGAGCTGGTGAACAAGGTTCTTCTATCCCGTGCTGAGAGGAGGTCCATTACTTCTAAATTTGACCTGTATCTGATGGAGGCACTGGATGGATTTACAGTTGTAAACCTGCCTGCCATCATGATTGAGCATATGCAGAAGGTGGCGACTTTCAAGGATGGAAACCATGGTCTTCCATATAGGTTTCTTCTTATGCACGTTTTTAAGTTCTTCAAAGTGCCACTGGGATAGTGCAAAGTAGGGACCAAGAAGCACACCTTCTCTCAAATAACTTTGGAGGAATGTGAGTGTATCGAAAAGAATGGAGGGGTAGGCAGTACTTCGACAATCTCTCAGCTCATCAATGCTCAAAACAGTGCAACTGAGGAGATTCGAAAGTTGAAGGCAAGGAACGCTATCCTGGAAGTCAGCAGGCCCAAGGGGCCCCAAGGTCAAATGAGGAGATAGCTCGTCTGACCAAAGAAACTGCTGATCTCAGGGCACAAGTAGAGAACCTGAAGGAGAAACTACTCACCGAGCAAATATCGGCGAATGCCCGAATAGATCTAGTTCTCAACACCCTTGCTGTAACTTCCAAGCCCTTTCCTCCTAGTGTCCCCTAGGCAGCCCTTTCAGTGACCAGTTTCTGGATTTTCTGTTTTTGTTTTGATGACTATGGCAGTTGTTTTTATTTTTTTTTTGTGATGTGGCTGGGATGCACCTGTACTGCTCCGCTGAAAACAGTCCAATCTTTGCATTTGCTGTATAGCAAAAGCATATATTTTATCAAAAACTATCCTCTTTTGCTGTTTAATGCTTATGTTTCTCTATTTCCCTTTTCTATCATGTTGTGTGCACATATCTGGCATGAGTTAGCTAGGCTAGACTTCTTTATGATGATTGCTTGCTTGTGTATTTTTAATGATACCAAAAGGGGGAAGTATAATTGAAATTAAACAGGGATCTGATTAAGGGGGAAGCATAGAGTCAGGGGAAACTTGTGAAGTTCATGTTGCTTCATCTGGTTAATTTTGCTAAACACGTGGGTTATCAATTTCTAAGTTTGTCATCATCAAAAAGGGGGAAATTGATGGGTTTCCAATGTCTTAGCTTTATGTTTCGATGATCTAACAAACTTACTGTCAAAGAACCAGATAAGGAACCTGACACACTTGGTACACATCGCAAATCAATGGACTCCAGCTAATGTGAACTGCTACAATTTCAGAAGATAGAGAATCAACACAGGGACCTGATAGCCTTGTGTTTCCGTGACAGTAGTACGAAGTCAACTGTGTACAGTTGGAAAGTGAGTGCCTGCACTGTACACAGAAACAGTGCAGCACAGTTCTGCAGTCATTTGTTCTTTGACCATCCAAGTGATTACATCATTCAAGTGATGTCATCCAAGTTGCATTAACTAGTGTATTACAACAAAACATAACTTGAACACTTGAGAATCAACTTGAGCATTCAAGCACTTCAACCGTTCACAGATCAAGCTTCAATTCTCAAGTGCATTAAGAACCAAGTTTAACACTACTACGGACCAGTTCCTAAATCTAGTATCTTGTTGTCCTTAGTTGAGTTCTAACTTTGTAATTGTTCTTCATTGTAATTCCTAATTTGCTAATCTAGAAGCATTGCTTAGGAACCCCCTTGTAAAACCGTAAACCCTTAGTGTTTGTGTCGTGACTAGAGTTAGTCGTGAGTTGAAGTCTTTGTAATAGGTGTATTGCAAAGTGGCTTGTAATAGGTGTACTACAAGTTAGTGAGGGATTAAGAGTTTAATTCCTAGATTGCATAGGTTGTAATCTAAAAGTTGCTCATAGTGAAGTTAAAATCCTATCAGTGTAGATCGTGATTTTTTATCCCCTTGAGCAGGGATTTTTCCACGTAGAAACTCCCTGTCTTATTTACTTACTATTTTATTTGCTTCTCAGTGGAAACTCATGGAGGACCTGGTCTCTATATAGTTTGGTGGACACATATAAACTATCAAGGTCGGAATTGGATAATTATTGTATGGTTAGACTCGTATCAGATTGGGTGTTCGGATATTGTAGGTTTGGTTAGGTTCCGAGGCACTAGCCCGGGGATTGAATTTTTTGAGTTGACTTTTAATTTTATTTTATGATTGCAACTTTATTATCCAAAATAGTTTCCTATGATTTGTATTTATGGTATTAAGTTATTTTAGCTAGATTCGAGCTATTCGGAGTTGGATTTTCGCGAAAAAGGCATACTAGTGGGTTGATTTAGCTGGGTTGAGGTAAGTATCTTGTCTAACTTTGTGTGGGGGAACTACCCCTTAGGACTTGGGTTGATTTGTGTTGTTTGGATTATGTGAAAGACGTGTACATGAGGTGATGAGTGTGCACACGGGCTTATATGTGGTATTCTGACTGGTTTAGACTCTTAGACTCTTTTAGGCATTAATTAGAAATTATAATATCAGGTTATATCTTTTATTGTTAAATTGTTCTTTACATGCTTACTTGATGTTGTTATCACCTTCTCTATCCCTTATTGTCAAATATGCTCTTGTATGCCTTAATTGCCTTTGTTAACTCTCTTATTGTCGTGTTACCTTCTTTATTGTCGCTTTATTCGTATTTGAAGTTGTTGGTTCTTGAGATATCCTTCCTTGTTGAATAATTCTCATTTATTTTGTTATTATGGAGATAGTTGTTCACATTGTGATTGAGCCATGGGCTATACATTGTGGTAACTTTGGTATTGTTGATGTTTGGTAAGTTGTGGCATATGAGCACTTTGTGGTACGAGTTGTTATTGTATTGTGATAGTGATGCGTATGCGGCAGTATAAGGATAGGGATTAAGGTGCATGCGGCGACATAAGGTGGGAATTTATGTGCGTGTTGCTAGTAAAGGAATTACTTGAAGCCAAGCGATGACACAAGGGGGCTAATGTGTGTCTAGCTATTTCAGAAAACATATTTTCAAGAATATCTTAATGTAAGACTCACACAGTGATATAAGAAAAGGTTGTGATTTTTAATTGAGAAATATGGATACGAGGTGGTACCTCGATTGTGATTCTTGTTGTTTATTCTATGTTAAAGAGGCTTATTGATTGAACAGTTTTGTTATCTCTTTATTTGCCTTACTTGTACTTGTCCGTTTTGATTCTTGATGTTCGTACCAGTGTTCACTCCTCGTTGCCTTTATTATTTTAGATTTCGTTGTTAGCTTACCTTATTGAACTGCTTTATAGTCATTTATTTCATCGTCTTCCATTATTTGCCTATACTATACCTTGTTCAATTTCACTTATCCTATTAGGTGTCTTGACCTAACCTCGTTACTACTCTATCGAGGTTAGGCTTGATACTTACTGGGTACCGTTGTGGTGTAGTCATACTGCGATTCTGCATATTTTTGTGCAGATTCAGGTACTTCAGCTCAAGCTAGGTATCAGTGATTTGACCATACATTTCGGCGACTTCAAGGTATACTTTCTTGGCGCTCGCATTCCTCGGAGTCACCTTCAGTCATTACTTTTACTGCTGTTTATCTTCTATTCAGACTGTGTTGTATTAGAGATTCTTAGATTATGTGTGTAGAGCTTATGACTCAGTTCCACCGGTTTTGAGAATTTTGTTACAAATGTTCTATTTTTTTTGGAGTTATTATGAGTTTATTGAATTATCTTATTGTCTTAGTTGTTAATTTTGTTAAGCTATCAATGAATGTTAGTTTCACCTAGTCGTAGAGATTATGTGCCATCACGTCATCCTAAGGTAGAAAATTGGGATCGTGACACCATTCAATGCCAAGAAAGGATTGTGACAAGGTGATCCAATATCTCCCTTCTTATTTATCCTAAACATGGAGTACCTTAGTAGACTACTGAGGAATATTGAAAAGAACCAAAGATTCAAATACCATCCTAAATGTGTTAAGGCAAAGATTATTCAGTTTGGTTTTGCTAAAGATCTCTTGCTATTCTTTAAGGGAGAAATTTCCAGACTTTTCTCAAAGGCCTTTGGACTCATAGCCAATCCTAGTAAAATTTCAGTATACTTTGGAGGGGTTAATCCTATAAAACAGCAGCAAATACTCGAAACATTGGGCTTTACCAAAGGAGATCTCCTATTCTGATACCTTGGTATGCCTCTAAGCTCCAAAAAGATGTATGTTATTCAATGCCAATAGTAGCTCGACAAGATGCTAGGCAGAGTCACCAGTTGGACAACTAAATTCCTGTCATATACTGGGAGGGTTCCATTAAACAAGAGTGTTATGTTCTCCATTTAGACGTTCTGGTCTCCGGTGTTTGTCCTACCAAAAAAAGATTATAAATCATATTATAGCAACTTGTAGAAGAGTTTTGTGGAATAATGGCACATGAGGAAAAAAACCACTATTGTCGTGGGATATCTATGTCAACCAAAGTCTGCAGGAGGACTAAACTTTATCAACATAGAGCTACGGAACAAAGTAGTTATCTGTAAGCATTTGTGGAACTTGAGCAAAAAGAAAGGTAAACTGTGGGTAAGGTGGGTTCATGATGTTAGGATCAAAATAATCAGGTATCATGCGGAAGCTAGTAAAGCAAACCTTGAACGACGATAAATCAGACAACATAAGAGAAATATACCAAAAGAGACACTAATATTTAACGTGGTTTGGAAAATTGACCTACGTCCACGACGGAGATGAGCAATCCACTGTATAAAAGAGAGTACAAAATATCGAGAGAACAACCTCACAAAGAGGCAAACACAAGTGACACACAAACACTTGTACCGTAAAGTTCTCCCCCTAAACACGACTATCAAACCCGATATGACTACATTGTGGATGCTACTGAATGAGAAGGATGGATCCTCAGCTTATAGAAGTCCAAACCTTTTCCTACTAGAAAAAGGACTAGCCAAATATGGGATATTTATGTTTCCTTCTAAGAATAGGAAAATTCAATTATGGTAAACATGTTGCCCTTTCCTTCAAGAGATAGTAAAACCAAATATGGTAAGAAAATCAGGACGACACCTAACAATTCTCCCCCTTGGCCTGAATTTTCTATCAAAATAAACTTGATCCACCTTCTTCACATAGCCTTCAACAGGTCGCATCTCCAAATCTCCATCACAAAGTTTGTCCCAACGTGCATAGCACACGGTCAAATTTCTTAGACAAAAATCATGATTACCGTCAAATAGGTTGCGGCTAGAACTAAACCTGCCAAGATGAACTTGTGTGGAACCTCGCTCTGATACCACTTGTTAGAATCAAAATAATTAGGTGTCATGCGGAAGCTAGTAAGCAAACCTTGAACGATGATAATCAGACAACAACAGAGAAATATACCAAAAGAGACACAAACATTTAACGTGGTTCGGCCAATTGACCTACGTCCACGGCGGAGATGAGCAATCCACTATATAAAAGAGAGTACAAAATATCAAGTGAATCAGTAAAAGCACAGAGTTTATCATCATCAAAAAGGGGGAATTTGTTGGCCCAAGTTCAGGTGAAGTTTTGAAGAATGACAAATGAACTCAGTCATGGACCAGGTCCATTATGTGAGACACAGTGTTTATCAACCTATACATGTGAGATACACGTGAAGGAAATAAGTCTCAAGGATAAAGCAGCAATATCTCCTGAACTGATCGAAAAGGTTGCATATTGGATGAGGAAAGAAAGTATCCTCATGGGAAGTGGACACAATCCGGATAAAGGATAGGGTTGGAGTTTGTATTGTTTAAGGACTCAACTTCGATGGAAGATCAGCAATTGAGTCTCAATCAAACTCTGATTACTAACTCATTAAATAACAGTAATTGTCTCTTTTACAGGGACTGCACAAACGCAGAAGTGAACTAATTTGAGAGCAAAAGAGCGATTCAATTTTGCAAGCAATTTATGTGAGATTCAAGTGTGCATTCCTGAAGCTACTTGGACAAGATAGAAGAACCAATTCCATTGTGTTTATTCTTATTCTAGTTCAATTGTAGTAGGTGGTTTAAAGATGTACCTTTCTAGCTTTTGTAGAAGTAATTGTAATAGGTACTTTGAGTATTCAAGTTATAGGCTAACTTGAAGGTGTCGCAACAGTTGAGGCTGTGTGCTACACTGGGATTAGAGTTTAATCCTTAGGTTTACAAAGAGTTTTGTAAATGCTATTTTGGCTCAGTGATTTTAGTGGAAGTTTGGGAAAATCCTACTGAGTAGTAGGTCGTGGTTTTTTCACCCTTTGAGCCAGGTGTTTTCCACGTAAAAATCTCTGTGTTCTTTATTTTATGTACTCTTAATTCCGCAAATAGTAGTAGTAAGTACACCTAGAAGAACCAGGTTCTTCTAGAGCGAAAATTGGGTACCACACAAATCATCCCCCCTCTTGTGTGGTATTGACGTTTAGAACATCACTAACACTTGTCCTGTAAAGTTCTCCCCCTAAACACAACTCTCAAATCCCCATATGGCTACATTGTGGATGCTACTGAATGAGAAGGAAGGATCCTCAATTTATAAAAGCCCAAACCTTTTCCTACTACAAAAAGGACTAGAATATAGGTGATTTATGTTTCCTTCTAAGAATAGGAAAATCCAATTATGGTAAACATGTTGCCCTTTCCTTCAAGAGATAGGAAAACCAAAATATGGTAAGAAAATCGGGACCACGCCTAACACATGAGTATTACTGGAAAGGCAAACCTATACGGGAAGCAAGCTACAACTAGTCATCATGGTGTCGACGGACAATTATAAATGTATACAAGTACATTGTTCAAGTTGGGCTGCCAATGACAGAGTTAATGAACATGGAGCAATTTTCTGTTAAGAGTATTTATTGAGAGGTAAATATCCTAAGATAGCATGGAGAAGGATGGTTTGTAATAATTCGGGCACACCCAAGTGGACATTCATTCTACTACTGATGACTCGTGGAAGGCTATACACAAGGAATAGGTTGGCGAGGTGGGGGCTAATTGCGTCTGGTATATGTCCTTTGTATAAGCATGTAACTGAAAGTGTATCACATTTATTCTTTTACTGTGACGTTGCTGCTAAAGTATGGCAAAGAATGCTGCAATGGCAAGGTATCAATAGACATGCAATATGGTGGGATAAAGAAATAGCATGGGATGTAGTATACTTCAATGGCAAGAATTCTAATGCAGAAATATACAGAATGGTATTGGCCAGTAGTGTTTACTACATGTGGCAAGAGAGAAATCAAAGAGTCTTTATGAATAAACAAAGAGATGTAACAATCTAGGTTGCTTGTCTATGAAGTGTTTTGTTCTAACGACCCAGCCGGTCGTTTCGAGAGTAATAGCCCTGATTCCCTATTAACTTCTTCTCTCGAATCTGTTTCTGCTTATGTGACTTCCCAGGAGGTTTTGTTTTTGGTTTTGGAGTGTGTTGGGATACTTAGTCCCTAAAATGGAAGCTTAAGTCTTAGGATTTTGACTGTAGTCAGAACTGTGTGAAAACCACTCTAGAATGGAGTTTCGTTGGTTTCGTTAGCTTCGTTGGGTGATTTTGGACTTAGGAGCGCGCCTGAATTGTGTTTTAGAGGTCTGTAGTTGATTTAGGCTTGACATGGCGAAAACTAATATTTTGGAGATTTTAATCGGGAGTGGACTTTTTGATAACGGGGTCGGATTTCGATTCCTGAAATTGGAGTAGGTCCGAAATGTTAAATATGACGTGTGCAAAATTTGAGGTCAATCGGACGTGGTTTGACATGTTTCGGCATCGGTTGATGAAATTTGAAGTTTCAAATTCATTAAGTTTGAATTGGAGGGTGATTCGTGATTTTAGAATTGTTTGATGTGATTTGAGGGCTCGACTAAGTTTGTATGGTTTTTTAGGACTTGTTGGTGCTCTTCGTTGAGGTACCGGGGGCCTCGGGTGGTTTTCGGATGGTTAACAGATCAAATTTTGTTTTGGGAGAATGGCTTAAGTTGTTGCATCTGGTGTAATTGCACCTACGCAAGATTGACCGCATGTGCGAGCCCACAAAAGCGAGCCAAAGGGCGCAGGCGCGGTTTGGAAGGGAGAGGTCCGAGGTCACAGGTGCGAGAATAGATCGCAGAAGCGAAGTCGATTCAGCAGAAAGTGGAGCGCAGAAGCGGAGTTGCCTGGAGATGGAGGATCGCAGATGCGGAAAAGATTCCACAGGAGCGGGCACGCAGGTGCGGCCCATTTCTCGTAGAAGTGAAGTCTTGGACTTAAGTTAAGTCCGCACCTGCGATGCTCTTTCCGCAGGTGCGGAACCGTAGAAGCGGTGGATTCCTCGCAGAAGTGATGATCATCGACAGAAAAGAGGATTTCGAGGGTTTTATCCCATTTTCAATTTTGGGACTTTGGGAGCTCGGATTTGGGCAATATTTTGAGAGATTTTCAGAGGAAGCTTTTGGGTAACGATTCCTAACTCCCTTATGGTTATATTTCACAAATCTATAGTTGATTTCATCATTTTATTTAAAGAATTTGTGGTGAGAAAATTGGGGTAAAGTTTAGAAAGTTCATCAACTAAGATTTTGGATTATGATTGGGATTTTAACATCGGGTTTGGATAATTTTGGCATGATGAACTCGTGAGTGAATGGGTGTTCATATTTTGTGACTTTTACCCGATTCCGAGGCGTGGATCTGTGTCGACTTTTTGGGACGATTTTCTAATTTCTTGCTTAAGCCTTGATTTATTTAATTAGATTAGTTTCTTATAGTTATATTTATGGTATGTAATTTCTTTTGGCTAGATTTGGGCCGTTTGAATTCGGATATTCGTGGAAACGGCATTGTTACCGATTGATTGAGTTTGGTTCGAGGTAAGTGGCTTAACTAACCTTGTGTGGGGGAACTCCCCTTAAGATTTGGTACTGTTGTGATATGTGAGCGACGTGTATGTGAGGTAACGAGTGCGTACACGGGCTATTTGTTTTAAAACTTTGATTTTCACTGAGTAATAACCTGTTTCATCTTAATTGAGTTATACCAGTATGTGTAATTATCTTGTTTAGCCTAGAATAGCATGTCTACGTGTCTTAAATGCCTATATGAACTCCGCGCAGAATACTTAGCAAATTTTCTGCTTCTTCCTTAACTTTTACTTTGTCTAAACTGTAGGATTGTGTGTTGTAACTGTTATTTCCATTGTTTGAGCTGCGTATTTACTTTGGGACTACGGAACGATATTGCGGGTGATCCCCCTGCATATTTACTTTGAGACTAGGGAACGGCATTCTGGGAGATCCCCCTGCATATTTACTTTGGGACTACGGAACGGTATTTCGGAAGATCTCCCTGCACATTTACTTTTGGAACTACGGGATAGTATCCCGGGAGATCCCTCTGCACATTTACTTTTGGGATAACAAGTCGGTATCTTTGGAGATCCCCCTGTTGTTATTCCTGTGTATTGTACCGTTATTCTTCTGTGATTTCCTTTTGTTAAATTTCAGTCGTTTATTATACTGCAAAGTTTTTTGCTGTCTTATCTAACATATATATATAATGGTAAGGCCCTTACATGACATCGTCACTACTCGATCGAGGTTAGGCTGTGCACTTACTGGGTACCGTTTTGGTGTACTCATGCTAGTCTTTTGCACATATTTTCATGTGCAGATCCAGATACCTGCTACCAGCCTTGCTTTTAGTCACATAGTTGTTCTTGCTCCGGAGACTTCAAGGTACATCTGCCCGCGTCAACAGACCTCGGAGTCCCCATTTATCTCTTTTGTTTTGATTCCTCCTTTACTTCTTTTAAGTACTAATGTATAGAACAGCTAGACAAATTCTTAGAAGCTTGTGACATATGGTATTCCGCGTCTTGGGAGAGTTTTGTGTATATTTTGAGAGTTGTTTATTGTACATGCCGAGCAATATTTCTATCAGTATTTAATTATCTCCTGCAGTAGCTATTAGACTTATGCTTTCATTTTGTTATTCCGCAAATGTTAGGCTTACCTAATCGTAGGACTAGGTGCCGTCATTAAATCTTACGGAGGGAGATTTGGGTCGTGACAAGTTGGTATCAAAGCCCTAGGTTCATAGGTTTCATGAGTCACAAGATGGTTTAGTAGAGTCTCGCTAATCGATACAGGGACGTCCGTATTTATCTTCGGGTGGCAATGGAACTGTTAGGAGAATTTCACTTCTTTTGATTCCTTATTGTGCAAAATTTGTTAACTTCTGTCTTCTATTCTCTCACAGATGGTGAGGACACGTACAGCCAGATCAGATGGCCAGACACCCGCGCCCCCTACTAGAGGCGCCAGAGGCCGGGGCCGGGGTAGAGATCAAGGACGTCCATGTGGTGCAACCAGAGCACGCGCACGAGCTGCCATAGAGGAGCCCCCAGTAGCTCCAGCTGGAGGACAGACACCTGAGGTACCTGTTGCTGCACCAGCCCTCCAGGAGATTGTAGCCTAGTTTTTGAGCGTGTTCAGCAGCTTAGCTCAGGCTAAATTAGTTCCACTTGCTCCTGCCACACCTCAGGCCGGGGGAGGAGCACAGACTCCCGCCGCCCGTACCCTAGAGCAGCGGGTTCCGATCGACCAGGTTCCAAAGATTATACAGATGCAGCCAATAGCCCCAGTCCAGCCCGAGGGTAGGGCAGCAGTTTCTGAAAAGGAGAAGCATAGGCTCAAGAGGTACAAGAAGTACCACCCTCCTACTTTCAGTGGTTTGGCGGCAGAGGATGCTTAGGGATTTCTTTAGGAGTGCCACCGTATCCTCCGTACTATGGGCATAGCAGAGTCGAGTGGGGTTTCTTTTACCGCGTTCCAACTTACAGGAGCAGCCTATCAGTGGTGGCGTGCTTATGAGTTGGACAGTGCGCCTGAGGCAGATTCACCTACATGGACTCAAGTCTTGGATATGTTTACGAGGGAGTATGTTCCCAGAGCTTGAGAGATACATGGCGCGCTGAGTTTATGCAGTTGCACCAGGGTGCTATGACTGTGTCAGAGTATGCAGTTTGTTTTAGTGATTTGGCTAGACATGCACCGACCTTGGTTGCTACAGCTTAAGAGAGGGTACGTCGGTTTATTGAGGGACTCCATCCTAGCATCAGGACTAGCATGACCCGGGAGTTAGAGATAGATATCTCGTACCAGTAGGTTGTGAGTATTGCTAGGAGAGTGGAGGCCGGAGGGCATGTTTGCTCGGGAGAGAAAGGAGAGGGAGGCCAAGAGGTCTCGAGAGTCTGGCACTTATACTGGTACTCGTGCCCCGGTTACAGTTCGACATGGTAGGGGCTGTGTTATCGCCCTATTAATTCAGCTCTTCCAGTCTCCAGTGGTATTCTGGCTACTCCTAGCCCAAGGAGCCTTATTATGCACCGCCAGTATCTAGTGTACCTCCTACACAAGGTACTTCCAGCGGTCAATCCAGCAGACATTGCCCAAGCCAGCCACAGCAGTCACGCCCTCCGAGAGCTTGTTTTGAGTACGGCGACACTCACCATATGGGGAGGGATTGCCCCAGACTTAGGAGGTGTGAACCTCCACAGACTTCTCAGGCACCACATGCTCTACCGGGTCATCAGGCTATGGTTACAACACCAGCTACCACTCCACCAGCTCATCCAGCTCAAGGTGGAGGTCGGGGAGGTAGAGGTCTCCCTAGAAGGGGAGGCTAGGCCAGATACTATGTTCTTCTTGCTCGTACAGAGGCAGTTGCTTCTGACTTTGTCATTACAGGTATTTTCCCGGTCTGTCATAGAGATGCGTCGGTATTATTTGATCCAGGCTCTACTTATTCCTATGTTTCATCTTATTTTGCTCCGTATTTGGGCGTATCCCGTGATTCAATGAGTTCTCCTATTTATGTGTCTATACCTGTGTGAGATTCTATTATTGTTGACCATGTGTATCGGTCGTGTTTGGTTGTTATTAGTGGTTTTGAGAGTAGAGCCAATTTATTCTTGCTCGGTATGGTAGATTTTGATATTATCTTGGGCATCGACTGGTTGTCTCCTCATTATGCTATTCTTGATTGTCATGCCAAGATCGTGACGCTGGCTATGCCAGGCTTACCGCGGTTAGAGTGGAGGGGTACCTTAGATTACACTCCGAGCAAACTTATTTCATTTCTTAAAGCTCAACGAATGGTTGAGAAGGGGTGTGACGCGTATCTAGCTTATGTGAGAGATTCCACTATTGATACCCCTACAGTTGAGTTAGTTTCAGTAGTGACGAATTTCTATGATGTGTTTCCAGCTGATCTTCTGGGCATGCCGCCCGACAAAGATATCGACTTTGGTAGTGATTTGTTGCCGGGAACTCAGCCCATCTCTATTCCTCCATATCATATGGCTCCTCTTGAGTTGAAGGAATTGAAGGAACAATTACAGGAATTGCTTGATAAGAGCTTCATTCGCCCCAGTGTGTCACCTTGGGGTGGTCCTGTCTTGTTCGTGAAGAAAAAGGATGGTTCTATGCGTATGTGCATTGATCATTGCTAGTCGAACAAAGTTACAGTGAAGAACAGGTCTCCATTGCCTCATATTGATGACTTATGTGATCAGTTACAGGGTTCCAGAGTGTTTTCCAAGATTGACTTGCATTCAGGTTATCATCATTTGAAGATTCGGGAGTCAGATATCCCGAAGACTGCTTTCAGGACTCCGTATGGTCATTACGAGTTTCTTGTGATGTCATTTGGGATGACCAATGCCCCAGCAGCATTTATGCATTTGATGAACACTGTACTTCGGCCCTCTCTTGAATATTTCATTATTGTGTTTATTAACGACATTCTAGTGTACTCCCAGAGCTGGGAGGATCATGAGCAGCACCTGAGGACTGTGCTTCAGACCTTGGGAGAAAAGAAGTTATATGTAAAATTCTCAAAGTGTGAGTTCTGGTTAGACTCAAAGGCATTTTTGGGTCACGTAGTGTCGAGTGAAGGGATCAAAGTGAATCCGAAGAAGGTGGAAGCAGTGCAGAGTTGGCCCAGACCGTTCTCAGCTACAGAAATTCAGAGTTTTCTTGGTTTGGCGGGGTATTACCGTCGATTTTTAGAGGGTTTCTCATCTATTATAGCACATATGACCAGGCTAACCCAGAAGGGTGCTCCGTTCAGGTGGACAGAGGAGTGTGAGGAGAGCTTTCAAAAGCTCAAGATAGCTTTGACTACAGCCCTAATATTGACATTGCCTACAAGTTCGAGGTTTTATACTGTTTATTGTGATGCATCGCGGGTTGATCTCGGCACGGTGTTAATCCAGGACCTTGGGGTGATTGCCTACGCATCCAGACAGCTGAAGGTGTATGAAAGGAACTATCCTATTCACGACCTTGAGTTAGCAGCTATTATTCATGCCTTGATGATTCGGAGACACTATTTGTACGGTGTCCCATGTGAGATCTACATTGATCATCGGAGTTTGCAGCACATGTTCAAGCAGAAGGATATTAACTTGCACCAACGGAGGTGGTTAGAGTTGCTTAAGGATTATGATATCACTATCCTATACCATCTCGGGAAGGCCAATGTGGTGGCCAATGCCTTGAGTCGCAGGGCGGAGAGTTTGGGGAGCTTAGCATATTTACCAGCAGCGAAGAGGCCATTGGCAATGGATTTTCAGGCCTTGGCCAACCAGTTTTTCAGATTGGATATTTTTTAGCCGAGTCGAGTTTTGTCTTGCATGGTCTCCCAGTCTTCTCTTTATGATCGTATCAAGGAGCGTCAGTATGATGACCCCTATCTGCTTATCCTTAAGGACACGGTTCAGCACGGTGATGCTAAGGAGGTCACTATTGGAGCTGATGGTGCATTGGGGATGCAGGGCAGGCTATGCGTGCCCAATGTAGACGGATTGCGTGAGTTGATTCTTCAGGAGGCTCACAGCTCGCGGTACTCCATTCATCTGGATGCCACGAAGATGTATCAAGACTTAAGGATTCATTATTGGTGGAGGAGAATAAAGACGGACATAGTGGAATATGTAGCTCGGTGCCTAAATTGCCAGCAGGTGAAGTATGAGCATCAGCGGCCAGGTGGATTGCTTTAGAAGTGAGAGATTCCAGAGTGGAAATGGGAGCGGATCACTATTGATTTCGTTGTTCGACTCCCACGGACTCAGCGGAAGTTTGATGCAGTTTGGGTGATTATGGACAGGCCGACCAATTCAGCTCATTTCATTCTTGTGATGACTACTTATTCTTCCGAGCAGCTGGCTCGAGTTTGTATCCGCGAGATTGTCAGGCTTCATGGCGTGCTGGTATCCATCATCTCTAATCGGGGTACGCAGTTTACATCACGGTTCTGGAGGGCCATATACTATGAGTTAGGTACTCGGGTTGAGTTGAGCACATCATTTCACCCTCAGACGGACGGACAGTCCGAGCGCACTATTGAGATACTAGAGGATATGCTCCGTGTGTGTGTTATGGAGTTTGGAGGTTCTTGGGATCTGTTCTTTCCACTTGCGGAGTTTGCCTACAACAACAATTATCAGTCCAGAATTCAGATGGCACCGTATGAGGCTCTGTATGGTAGGCGATGTCGGTCCCGGGTGGGTTGGTTCGAGCCGGGTGAGGCTAGGTTATTGGG
This sequence comes from Nicotiana attenuata, assembly GCF_001879085.1. NCBI lineage: Eukaryota > Viridiplantae > Streptophyta > Magnoliopsida > Solanales > Solanaceae > Nicotiana > Nicotiana attenuata. The sequence goes on from NW_017676679.1 coordinate 22,003, forward strand.
TACGAAGTTGGTTCAGGATGTGTTGGAGAAGGTAAAAGTGATTCAGGATCGACTTCCCACACCTAGCCCAGACAGAAGAGTTATGCGGATTGGAAGGTTTGTGATGTTGTATATATGGTTGGAGAGCGAGTCTTGCTCCGGGTTTCTCCTATGAAGTGCGTTAAGAGGTTCTAAAAGAAGGGAAAGCTGAGCCCAAGGTCCATTGGTCTATTTAAGGTGTTGCGGAGAGTTGGGGAGGTTGCTTATGAGCTTGCCTTCTTCCCAACCTAGCAGGAGTTCATCCGGTATTCCATGTTTCAATGCTTCGGAAGTATCACGGTGATCTGTCTCATGTGTTGTATTTCAGCAAGTGCAATTGGACAAGGATCTATCTTATGTTGAGGAGCCAGTGGCTATTTTGGACAGGCAGGTTCGAAAGCTGAGGTCAAAGAAAATTGCTTCAATGAAGGTTCAGTGGAGGGGTCAACCGGTCGAGGAGGTGACTTGGGAGACCGAGCAGCTTATGCGCAGCCATTATCCTCGTCTTTTCACCACTCCAGGTATGTCTGTATGCTCGTTCGAGGACGCACGATTGTTTTAAGAAGGGGAAGATGTAACGACCCAATCGGTTGTTTTGAGAGTAATAGCCCCGATCCCCTATTAACTGCTTCCCCCGTATCTGTTTCTACTTATGTGACTTGCCGGGAGGTTTTGTTTTGGCTTTGGAGTGTGTTGGGACACTTCGTCCCTAAAACGCAAGCTTAAGACTTAGGATTTTTACCGTAGTCGGAACTGTGTGAAGACGACTCAGGAATGGAGTTTCGTCGGTTCTGTTAGCTCCGTTGGGTGATTTTGGACTTAGGAGCGCGTCCGTATTGTGTTTTGGAGGTCTGTAGTTGATTTAGGCTTGAAATGCCGAAAGTTGAATTTTTGGAGATATTGACCGGGAGTGGACTTTTTGATAACGGGGTTTCGATTCTGAAAGTTGGAGTAGGTCCGTAATATTGAATATGACTTGCGTGCAAAATTTGAGGTCAATCGGACGTGGTTTGACATGTTCCGGCATCGGTTGTAGAAATTTGAAATTTCAAATTCATTAAGTTTGAACTTGAGGGTGATTCGTGATTTTAGCGTTATTTGATGTGATTTGAGGGCTCGACTAAGTTCGTATGGTATTTCAGGACTTGTTGGTGCTTTTTGTTGAGGTCCCAAGGGCCTCGGGTGGGTTCCGGATGGTTAACGGATCAAATTTGGTTTTGGGAGAATGGCTGAAGTTGCTGCACCTGGGGTAATCGCACCTGCGCAAGATTGACTGCAGGTGCGAGCCCGCAGAAGCGAGCCAAAGGGCGCAGGTGAGGTTTGGAAGGGAGAGGTCCGAGGTCGCAGGTGCGAGATTTAACCTCAGAAGTGGAGTCGCTTCTGCGGAAGGTTGAGCGCAGAGGCGGAGAGGCCTGGAGCAGGAGGATAGCAGATACGGAAAAGATTCCACAGGAGCGGGCGCGCAGGTGCGGCCCATTGCTCGCAGAAGTGAAGTCTTGGACTTAAGTTAAGTTCGCACCTACTACGGTCATTCCGCAAGTGCGAAACCGCAGAAGTGATGGATTCCTCGCAAAAGCGATGATCGCTGGGCAGTAAAGAGGATTTAGAGGGTTTTATCCCATTTTCAATTTTGGGACTTTGGTAGCTCGGATTTGGGCGATAATTTGAGAGATTTTCAGAGAAAGCTTTTGGTTAACGATTCCTAACTCCCTTATGGTTATGTTTCACTAATCTATAGTTGGTTTCATCATTTAAGGAATTTGGGGTGAGAAAATTGGGGAAAAGTTTAGAAAGTTCATCAACTAAGATTTTGGGTTTTGATTGGGATTTTGACATCGGATTTGGATAATTTTGGTACGAGTGAACTCGTGAGTGAATGGATATTCATATTTTATGACTTTTACCCGATTCCGAGATGTGGGCCCGTGTCGACCTTTTGGGGATATTTTTTAATTTCTTGCTTAAGCCTTGATTTCATTAATTAGATTAGTTTCTTATAGTTATATTTATGGTATGTAATTACTTTTGGCTAGATTTGGGCCATTCGGAGTCGGATATTCGTGGAAAAGGTATTGTTACCAATTGACTGAGTTTGGTTCAAGGTAAGTGGCTTGCCTAACCTTGTGTTGAGGGACTCCCCTTAAGATTTGGTACTGTTATGATATGTGAGCGACGTGTATGTGAGGTGACGAGTGCGTACATGAGTTATTTGTTGTAAAACTCTAATTTTCACTGAGTAATAACCTGTCTCATCTTAATTGAGTTATACCAGTATGTGTAATCATCCTGTTTAGCCTAGAATAACATGCCTACGTGTCTTAAATGCCTATCTGAACTCTGTGCAGCATGCTTAGTAAATTTCCTGCTTCTTCCTTGACTTGTACTTAGTCTAAACTATAGGATTGTGTGTTGTAACTGTTATTGCCGTTGTTTGAGTATTCCGGGAGATCCCCCTGCATATTTACTTTGGGACTACGGAACGGTATTTCGGGAGATTCCCCTGCACATTTACTTTTGGGACTACGAGATGGTATCTCGGGAGATCCCCCTGCACATTTACTTTTGGGACTACGAGACGGTATCTCGGGAGATTCCCCTATTGTTATTCCTATGTACTGTACCGTTATTCTTCTGTGATTTCCTTTTGTTAAATTTCAGTCTTTTATTATACTGCGATGTTTTGTTCTGTCTTATTTAACATATATATACCAGTAAGGCCCTGACCTGACCTCGTCACTATTCGACCGAGGTTAGGCTTGGCACTTATTGGGTACCGTTGTGGTATACTCATGCTACTCTTCTGCACATATTTTCGTGTGCAAATCCAGGTACCTCCTACCAGCCTCGCTTTTGTCGCATAGTTGTTGCTGCTCCGGAGACTTCAAGGTACGTCTGCCCGCGTCCGCAGACCTCGGAGTCCCCCTCTATCTCTTTTGTGTTGATTCCTCCTTTACTTCTTTTACATACTGATGTATAGAACAGTCAGACAAATTCTTAGAAGCTTGTGACCTATGGTGTTCCGGGTCTTGGGAGAGTTTTGTGTATATTTTGAGAGTTGGTTATTGTACATGCCGAGCGGCATTTCTATCAATATTTAATTATCTGTTGCAGTTAGCTATTAGATTTATGCTTTCGTTTTTGTTATTCCGCAAATTTTAGACTTACCTAGTAGTAGAAATTAGGTGTCGTCACAATATCTTGCGGAAGGAGATTTGGGTCGTGACATTTATAGAGGTAATATAAAGCCAAGACTAGCGAGAAAGCTGCAGGATCTGAACTTGTATCCTTGAGTCATTGTTTGGAGTGTTTAGGAATTGGTAGATTTCTAAGTTAACTGATTGTTGGGGCCTTCTGTCCAGCTAAGCAGACTGTTTTTTGGTCTCTTGAACTGTAAATGTCATTACTTGGTGAATAAATATTTAATTACCACAAAAAATTAGAACTTTAATATTTATGATATAATTCAAATTATATGTATCGTGAAATTAATATATATCTTGATACAGTAATAGTTGGATACTTTTTTATTTTATTTTAAATATCGTATATCATACCTAATATCAGTTTTAGAAGAAGATTAAACCAAATACCAAACAAAATGCCGGAATACTGAATATCAAAATATTTGGTTTCATTTTGATAATTCGGTATTTGCCAAATCATACGTACCCCTATCAGGCTGTACCTAAAATAAATTAATTTTTCTTGTCAACCTTTCTATGAAAAGATTAGGTTAGTGTTTCACCTTGTCGGGTTGCCAAAAAAAACTTTAAAAAGGTAACCTTCCTAACTTTTTCATAATTTGTGTCACCGCTGACGTTTGCTCTAGTTGAATATTCGATTTCATGACCACAAAAACTCATTCTTATTTTTTCCTGTTTGAACAAGCCCTATTCTGTCCGTAGGAAAATTCAAAGGCGTGGTTCAATTAACATCTTCACAACTTGTAATGCAGCCTACCATCTTGTACCATTAAATATCCACAACAATTTTCATAAACTTCACAAAATCTCTCCAATGGCTAAAACTAGCAATCTTGAAAATCATGACCAAGAGAAGGTGGTTGTAGTAATGGTGCCACTTCCAGCACAAGGTCATCTGAACCAACTCCTCCACTTCTCGCGGCTCATCTCCGCCTATCACCTCCCACTCCATTACGTCGGAACCACCACTCACACCCGTCAAGCGAAAATTCGAGTTCAAGGGTGGGACCCACATTCCATATCTAACATCCATTTTCACGAATTTTCCACCCCATGTTATGAAATTCCACCTCCTAATCCACATTCCTCCACCAAATTTCCCTCCCAATTAATGCCATCTTTTCATGCCACGTGTCATCTTCGCGAGCCAATCACTTCTCTTTTACGTGAACTCGCGAGGTGCAACAAACGAGTGATTGTTATTTATGATTCTTTAATAGCTTGGGTCCTTCAAGATACACCTTCTATTGCAAATGTTGAGTGCTATAGCTTTCGTAGCATCTCAGCTCTTAATATTCACTCGCTCGCCCTGGAATTTGCTGGAAAATCTATTGAGCTAAACCTTCCTTCAATAGAAGGCTGCTTTACCCAAGAATTCTTAGAATTTTCCAGAGTACAAAGAGAGTTCAGGGAACTTGTTAACTCTGGCGATTTATACAATTCTTGCTATGAAATTGAAGGATTGTATCTTCATTTGCTTGCAAAAGAAAAATCTGCGAGTCATAAACAATGGGCTGTTGGTCCATTAAATCCAGTGATACTATATGACAAAAAAGATTCAAATAAACGACATAACTGCCTCGAGTGGCTCGACAAACAAGAACCAAATTCTGTCATTTTTGTGTCTTTTGGTACAACGACTTCACTTTCAGATAAAGAAATTGAAGAGCTAGCAATTGGGTTGGAACAAAGCCAGCAAAAATTCATATGGGTATTGAGAGATGCAGATAAAGGAGATATGTTTACAGGGGATGTTAGGAAAGTTGAGTTACCAAAAGGGTATGAAGAAAGAGTGGAAGGAAGAGGACTTATAGTGAGAGACTGGGCTCCACAATTGGAAATTTTGGGGCATTTATCCACAGGCGGATTTATGAGTCATTGTGGATGGAATTCTTGTATGGAAAGTATTTCAATGGGAGTGCCAACAATAGCTTGGCCAATGCATTCAGATCAGCCAAGAAATGCGTTTTTGGTGACGAATGTGTTGAAAATTGGCATAATGTTGAGGGATTGGGCACTGAGAGATGAGTTGGTGACTTCAGTTATGGTAGAAGAATGTGTTAAAAGATTGATGGATTCAGTAGAAGGAGACAAGATGAGAGAAAGGGCTGTAGAGTTGAGCAAATCTGTGGTAGATGGTGGTGGCAATCGCAAGGAGTTGGACTCTTTCATCGCACACATCACAAGATAAAAAATTATTGTAGTTATTTTACTTATTTATACAAGGTGAAAGTTTTCGCTTTCTTTATTAATTGGGCGGCCGTCGAGTAGTTGAAAGAAGTTTCACATATATAGTCACATACATGCATTTGAACGATTATATTAAATTTTCCAAATAAAAAATTAAGATATCAGATTTTCTACTTATATAATCGTATGCCTTTTGTTGTCTTACAGTCTTTTATTTGGTAGAAACGAAATTATTTTTTAACTTGCCGTATCTTGAAACCATAATCTACAGGTTGTGCACCGTTATTGATAGAGTCAATTACTCAAATGGTCACTCAATTATCCCAAATTATCTTTTAAAGTCACTTTTCTTTCGTTTGTAACAACAAAGTCACTTAACTATGTCTATTGCACTCAGATGGTTACTCAACTAGATTTTCCAAATTTTGGATTGTCAAATACCTATTTTACCCTCTAAATTATAAGCATTTATCTTCTTTTTTTTATGTTTTTTTTAAACTTTTTAGTATTAAAAACAAAAATTCAAAAATCTATTTACATAATTCAAAATAAAAAAAATAAAGGTTGTAAAATATATATTCCATGCACGTACTATAAAAATAATTATTTAAATAAAGGTATTTTCATAATCATTATATATTATTGAAAATTATGCTCAATTATATTATTATGTTTCTAACAACTTTCCGACGACACAAAGTTATGTCACCGGAAAGCAGGGGGACTATCTGTATATGGTAAATATGCTATGTTATGTCGTGAATGGAATATATATAATATAATTGAGCATAATTTTCAAAAATATAAAATGTATATTAGAAAAATACCTTTATTTAAATAATTATTTTTACATTACGTGCATGGAATATATATTTTATAACCTTTTTTAAAATAGGTATTTGGCAATCCAAAAATTTGAAAAATCTAGTCGAGTGACCTTCTGAGTGCAATAGACATAGTTCAGACTATGTTGTTACAAACGAAAGAAAATCGACTTTAGGAGATAATTTGGGATAGCTGAGTGACTATTTGAGTAATTGACTCGTAATTTATACAATTGATGTAGGACATCGTATATATCTTTAACACCTTTGTATCTAAGATTAATTTTTTTTTCCTATGGTTTTATTTTTAAAAGAATTCAAAGCCGCTCAATAAGTTTGAGAAAGAGAGTGTACAAGTTATAAAATATTGAGCTTAACCGACAGAAAAATAACCTGAACCAAAGTTAGTAAAAGTGATATACAGTAGGAGAGTGCTTATTCGAATAATTACGTTTAATGGTTCGGCTTATCGATTATCGGATTATAAATATATTATTCCGCTAGCCATCCAATAAGACAACGGGCGAATTGGTATTGGATTAACGATTATCGGGCGGTTTATCAACAAAACCAAAAAGAAATTTTTTGAACAATCAATTAAACGGCCAAATGCATAGTTCAAATTGTCTTTGTTAGTTTTTGAACAATCAATACAATTAGCATTGTTATCCACAAAACAATTAAAAAAACCACTTACACACAAACTTCAAACTCTAATTGTAAGTGAAGTAATGAAACAAACTGCGCTCAAGTAAAATGGCGTAGAGAGTAATTCAATTCATGTCCTCTCATAATTTATGTGAAGGCAAAGACACCTGCCATTAGCTACAGACAGTTCTTTTGTGCTCATCACCTAAAAGTCATAGTGATCATTCAACTTTGTGTTCATCACCTAAAAGTCATTTTTTTCTTTTGTTATATAAAAGTTACTTAACTTTGTATTCATTATCCAAAAGTCATTTTTCTTTCTTTTGTCACACAAAAATTATTTTACTATGCTCTAATTATCACAATAATCATATTGACTAGATTTTACAGACCGTTCACCAGAAAAGTCTATTATGCCCTTGACATTATAAATACTCTCATTTATGTAATATCTTCTATATTATATGCTATATAATATACTTTTATCCAGATATTTTACTTATAACTAAAATAAACTAATATTATTTTTATTTTTATAATATATTCAGACATTTTATTTGTGACGACCCAATCCGTCGTCTCATGTATTACAGCCCCGTTTCCCCCATTTATTGCTCTTTCATGTTTTATTATCAGCAACGGGTAAGTTAGAGTTGAATTGAATTGGTTTGGATAGGAAATGAGACACTTAGTCTCTTTAAGGAAGGTTTGGTTTGGAAAAGTCAACCGAACGTTGGCTTATTAGTTAGAAGGTTCGTATGTGAATTCCGATGATTCGGTTAGCTTCGGGAGGTGATTTGTGACTTAGGAGTGCGATCGAAAGTGATTTTGGAGGTCCGAAGTAGAATTAGGCTTGAATTGGCAAAGTTGGCATTTTGGCGAATTCCGGTGGATAGGTGAGATTTGGATCCGAGGGTCGGAATGGAATTCCGAGAGTTTCAGTAGCTCCGTTAGGTGATTTTGGGTATGTGTGCAAAGTTTCAGGTCATTCGGAGGTGTGTAGGTCGGGTTTTTGATCGAATGTGCAATTCGGAGGTTTTTAAGAAACTTAGGCTTGAATCCGATGTGATTTGATGGTTTTAGCGTTGTTTGATGTGTTTTGAGGATTGGACCAAGATTGAATAAGGTTTTAGGATGTGTTAGTGTTTTTGGTTGAGGTCCCGGGGGCCTCGGGGTGAGTTCGAGTGGTTAAACGGAGAGTTTTGAAGTTTGTTGCAGGTTCATTTTTGCTGGTATCTGGTATTTCCGCTTCTGCGAAAATGAACCGCAGAAGCGGTTCCGCAGAAACGGGTGAGGCATCGCAGAAGCGGTCAGTGGTTTGGTAGAGCAGTTCCGCAGAAGCGGAACACTTTTCGCATCAGCGGTTTTGGTCGTTAGGAGGGAATTCCGCAGAAGCGGAATCTGAGCTGCAAAAGCGGAAGTTGGTTTTTTTAATGAGGACCGCAAAAGCGGGATTTCTGGCCGCAGAAGCGGTCCCGCATAAGCGGAAGTGGGACCGCAGAAGCGAAAGTCGCTGGGCAGAAGGGTTTTTATATTATTATTTCATCCGCGAGTCTATTCATTTTTCCTCCATTGTTAACCACCTTAAGAGCTTGTTGGTAGAAACTGAAGAGGATTTTGACGGCAATTGATTGGAGGTAAGTCTCGTGACCTAGAAACGCCATTTTATCGAAGAATCAACCTTTAATTCTTGGAAAATTGGGTATAAATTTGAAGAACTAGGGCTTGGGTTTTGAAATAAAAATTTGGGATTTGAAGGGGCATTTGAACTCCGATTTTGGTAAATTTTATATGTAAGGACTCGTGGCGAGACGAGGAATCCGGTAATGTGAATTTCGTAATTTTTCGAGAAGTGGGCCCGGGGCTCGGGTTTTGCCAACTTCGTGAATTTTGGTGTTTTTCGAGACTTTTCGATTGGGTTATGTTTCTTTAGCCTATTGTAATGTATTCGTTGTGGTTTTAATCATATTCAGCGTGCGAAGAGGTTAATTCGAAAGGCAAAGGCATAGCGAGCTAGACTTGTGGCCGGCTTGAGGTGAGTAATAGATGTAGATGATGACCTGAGGGTTTGAAACCCCGGAATATCACATTGTGACACTATATTGAGGCGAGACACGTACTCTATGACG
>NW_017676679.1:33481-37951 GCF_001879085.1 Nicotiana attenuata
GACTTCACTTAGTGCCCTTCCAGCTCAGAGCTCTACACCTGCCTCTTCAGCCCAGGGTTCTTCAGCAGCGAGGGGTTTCCATCAATCCCCTTCTCCAGCGCCGGGTAGTTGCTACGAGTGCGGTGAGTTCGGTCATATAAGGAGACAGTGTCCTCGGCGTCGTGGTAGTCAGTCTCAGATGAGGGATCAGCCCTCATCTTCTGCTCCTGTTTCATCAGCACCCGCCCAGTCAGCTAGGGGTGGAGGTCAGGTAGCCAGGGGCCGCCCCAGGGGTGGAGGCCGAACTGGCGGTTGTCAGGCTCGATTCTATGCTCTTCCAGACAGGAAGGACGCCATTGCCTCAGCTGCTGTTATCACATGTATTATCTCAGTCTGCCACAGAGATGCCTCTGTCTTATTTGATCCCGGATCTACCTATTCCTATGTATCTTCATATTTTGCTCATCACCTGGGTACTACCCAAGGTTGTCTTGCTTTGCCTGTTCACATATCTACCCCGGTGCACTATCATTGTAGATCATGTATACCGATCCTGTTTAGTGACTATTGGGGGTCTGGAGACCCGAGTTGACTTATTGCTGTTATGGTGGATTTTGATGTTATTCTGGGTATGGATTGGTTATCTCCGTACCATGCTATTCTGGACTGTTATGCTAAGACAGTTACGTTGGCTATTCCGGGTATTCCGAGGATTAAGTGGCGTGGTACGACTGACTATGTTCCCAGCAGGGTAATTTCTTTCCTAAAAGCCCAGCGGATGGTTGGGAAAGGTTGTCTATCTTATTTGGCTTTCGTGAGAGATATTGGAGCTGAGACTCCTAGTCTTGACTCCGTCCCCATCGTGAGGGACTTCCCTGATGTGTTTCCAGCAGACCTGCCGGGCATGCCACCGGACAGGGACATCAATTTTGGTATTAATCTGGTACCGGGCACTAAGCCCATCTCTATTCCTCCGTATTGCATGGCACCAGCAGAGTTGAAAGAACTAAAGGATCAACTTCAGGAACTCCTAGATAAGGGGTTTATTCGTCCTAGTGTATCACCGTGGGATGCACCGGTTCTCTTTGTAAAGAAGAAAGATGGCACAATGAGGATCTGCATTGATAACAGACAGTTGAACAAGGTGACAGTGAAGAACAAGTATCCACTACCTCGTATTGATGATTTGTTTGACCAGCTCCAGGGGGCAAAGGTATTCTCGAAGATTGACCTCCATTCAGGCTATCACCAGCTGAAGATCAGGGATTCAGATATTATGAAGACTGCCTTCAGGACTAGATATGGGCACTATGAATTCCTGGTTATGTCTTTTGGGCTGACTAATGCCCCAGCCGCGTTCATGCACTTGATGAACAGCGTATTTCAGCCGTATCTGGATTCATTTGTTATCGTTTTTATTGAGGATATCCTAGTGTACTCGCGTAGCCAGGAGGAGCATGCTCAGCACTTAAGAGTGGTGCTACAGAGGTTGAAGGAGGAGAAGCTTTATGCAAAGTTCTCCAAATGTGAGTTTTGGCTTGGGTCTGTAGCTTTTCTGGGACACGTGGTGTCCAGTGATGGTATTCAAGTTGATCCAAAGAAGATAGAGGCAGTGCAGAGTTGGCCCAGACCGTCCTCAGCCACGGAGATTCGAAGTTTCCTCAGTTTGGCAGGTTATTATCGCCGGTTCGTCCAGGTTTTTCCTCTATTGCTTCGCCCTTGACTAAGTTGACGCAAAAGGGTGCACCATTCGTATGGTCAGACGAGTGCGAGGAGAGCTTTCAGAAGCTCAAGACAGCTTTGACCACAGCTCCAGTGTTAGTTTTGCCATCAGCCTCAGGTTCTTACACTGAGGGTAGAGTTATTGCATATGCTTCTTGTCAGTTGAATCCTCATGAGAAGAACTACCCCGTACATGATTTGGAGTTGGCTGCTATAGTTCATGCGTTGAAGATATGGAGGCACTACTTATATGGCGTATCTTGTGAGGTATATACTGATCATCGCAACCTTCAGCATTTGTTCAAATAGAAGGATCTTAATTTGAGGCAGCGAAGGTGGCTTGAGTTACTCAAGGACTATGATATTACCATTTTGTATCATCCGGGGAAGGCCAACGTAGTGGCCGATGCGTTAAGCCGGAAGGCGGTCAGTATGGGTAGCTTGGCGTACATTCCAGTTGGGGAGAGGCCCTTCGCAGTCGATGTTCAGGCTTTGGCCAATCGGATGGTGAGGTTAAATATTTCGGAGCCTAGTCGGGTGTTGGCTTGTGTAGTTTCTCGGTCTTCCTTACATGACCGCATCAGAGAGCATCAATATGATGATCCACATTTGCTTGTCCTTAAGGATAGGGTTCAGCACGATCACGCCAGAGATGTGACTATTGATGATGATGGCGTGATGAGGATGCAGGGCCGGATTTGCGTGCCCAATGTGGATGGGCTTCGGGAGTTAATATTAGAGGAGGCCCACAGCTCGCGGTATTCCATTTATCCGGGTGCCGCGAAGATGTATCAGGATTTGAGGCAGCACTACTGGTGGAGGAGAATGAAGAAAGATATAGTGAGTCATGTAGCTCGGTGTCTCAACTGTCAGCAGGTCAAATATGAGCATCAGAGACCCGGTGGTGTACTTCAGTGGATAGATATTCCCGAGTGGAAGTGGGAGAGGATTACTATGGATTTTGTGAGTGGTCTCCCTCGTACCTCGAAGAAGTTTGATTCGATTTGGGTGATTGTGGATCGGCTGACCAAGTCCGCGCACTTCATTCCGGTGTGTACTGCCTATTCTTCGGAGCGGTTGGCAGAGATTTTCATCCAGGAGATTGTTAAATTGCATGGGGTCCCAGTTTCTATCATCTCAGATAGGGGTACTCAGTTTACTTCCCAGTTTTGGAGGACTTTTCAGCGAGAGTTGGGTACACAGGTAGAGTTGAGCACCGCATTTCATCCTCAGATGGACGGACAGTCCGAGCGTACCATTCAGATATTGGAAGACATGTTGCGTGCCTGCGTTATTGATTTTGGAGGTTCTTGGGCTGAGTTCTTGCCACTTGCAGAGTTTGCGTACAACAACAGCTATCAGTCCAGCATTCAGATGGCACCGTATGAGGCCTTATATGGGAGACGGTGTAGATCTCCGGTTGGTTGGTTTGAGCCCGGCGAGGCTAGACTATTGGGGACAGAGTTGGTTCAGGATGCCTTAGAGAAGGTGAAAGTGATCCAGGAGAGACTTCGTACAGCTCAGTCGCGTCAGAAGAGTTATGCGGACCGGAAGGTTCGAGACGTATCCTACATGGTGGGCGAGAAGGTCTTGTTGAAGGTTTTGCCTATGAAGGGCGTTATGAGATTTGGAAAGAAAGGAAAGTTGAGTCCACGGTTCATTGTTCCTTTTGAGATACTTAGGAGAGTTGGGGAGGTGGCCTACATGCTTGCTTTGCCACCCAGCTTGTCGGGAGTTCACCCAGTATTTCACGTTTCACGTTTATAATATATTCAAACATTTTATTTGTGACGACCCAACCCGTCGTCTCATGTATTACAACCCCGTTTCCCCCATTTATTACTCTTTCATGTTTTATTATCAGCAACGGGTGAGTTAGAGTTGAATTGAATTGGTTTGGATAGGAAATGAGACACTTAGTCTCTTTAAGGAAGGTTTGGTTTGGAAAAGTCAACCGAATATTGACTTATTAGTTAGAAGGCTCGTATGTGAATTCCGATGATTCGGTTAGCTTCGGGAGGTGATTTGTGACTTAGGAGTGCGATCGAAAGTGATTTTGGAGGTCCGAAGTAGAATTAGGCTTGAATTGGCAAAGTTGGCATTTTGGCGAATTCCGGTGGATAGGTGAGATTTGGATCCGAGGGTCGGAATGGAATTCCGAGAGTTTCAGTAGCTCCGTTAGGTGATTTTGGGTATGTGTGCAAAGTTTCAGGTCATTCGGAGGTGTGTAGGTCGGGTTTTTGATCGAATGTGCAATTCGGAGGTTTTTAAGAAACTTAGGCTTGAATCCGATGTGATTTGATGGTTTTAGCGCTGTTTGATGTGTTTTGAGGATTGGAACAAGATTGAATAAGGTTTTAGGATGTGTTAGTGTTTTTGGTTAAGGTCCCGGGGGCCTCGGGGTGAGTTCGAGTGGTTAAACGGAGAGTTTTTGAAGTTTGTTGCAGGTTCATTTTTGCTGGTATCTGGTATTTCCGCTTCTGCGGAAATGAACCGCAGAAGCGGTTCCGCAGAAACGGGTGAGGCATCGCAGAAGCGGTCAGTGGTTTGGTAGAGTAGTTCCGCAGAAGCGGAACACTTTTCGCATCAGCGGTTTTGGTCGTTAGGAGGGAATTTCGCAGAAGCGGAATCTGAGCCGCAAAAGCGGAAGTTGGTTTTTTTAATGAGGAGCGCAAAAGCGGGATTTCTGGCCGCAGAAGCGGTCCCGCATAAGCGGAAGTGGGACCGCAGAAGCGAAAGTCGCTGGGCAGAAGGGTTTTTATATTATTA
>NW_017676679.1:38333-40931 GCF_001879085.1 Nicotiana attenuata
GATTGGGTTATGTTTCTTTAGCCTATTGTAATGTATTCGTTGTGGTTTAATCAAATTCGGCGTGCGAAGAGGTTGATTCGAAAGGCAAAGGCATAGCGAGCTAGACTTGTGGCCGGCTTGAGGTGAGTAATAGATGTAGATGATGACCTGAGGGTTTGAAACCCCGGTATATCACATTGTGACGCTATATTGAGGCGAGACACGTACTCTATGACGAGTGCGGGGTCGATTGTGACTGGGAATTTTGACCTAGTCCGTTTCGATTGATGTTCGTACTGTGTTCTTGACTAGAAATTGTTTGGTAATCGTCCTACTTGGATTTTATGAATATGTTTGGGGGCTTTGTGCATATCATTTGCATCCTTCAGGGATCCTTATCACTGCTTCCATGATGTTTAGCATATTCCATGATATCAGTCCTGAATTAGACACTGACTCGAAATGTTTAATAAATAAATAAAGGTTTAAACACTTAGCTCTATAATTCCTAACAATTGAGACCAAAATGAATAATCTGACTGTGCCCGAGTGGCTTGCATGCATATATATAATTGGACTGAGTGTGGATAGGGCTGCACACCGCAGCGAATGTTACGATGATATTGCGCTTGGGCTGTAGGAGCCCCTCCGGAGTCTGAACCCCCACAGTGAGCCCGGGTACCCAAATGGATCGGGCTGAGCGCCGCAGCGGTCATGTGCATTGCATTGCATTCATGCATTTTATATCTGTTGGTCTTAATTGTCTTTGTTTGCGGTTGTTTTATCGTTTTGTGTGCTGAATCGCTGATTATAGCTTTATATTGTAATATTTCGAAATTTCTTACTTTCAGCCATTATATATGTTTATTACTCACTGAGTACTTTACTCCCTGCACCATGTGTGCAGATTCAGGTGCTCCGGAGACTTAGTGGAGCTTGTTTGTTGTTTTTCGTGAAGTTTAGTTTCAGGAGTTAGTTGAGGTAGCTGCCTGACGTCCGCAGGACCCGACTCCTCCCCTTTATTTCATTTGTCTTTCCATATCCTAGACTTCTTTATTACTATGAATATATTACTCTGTTACATCTAGAGGCTCTAGACTCGTGACTCCAGATCTATTGGGGAATGTTGAGATATTCGTTATTATTTTCCATACTATTTTATTTAGTTTCGGATTGGAACCTTGATATTTGCTATTTTAATCGTATTATTTTTTAACGGATTGCGTATCTGGGTTGAGAGTATTTAAATTGGTCGGGCTTGCCTAGCATTAGTGTTGAGCGCCATCACGACCAGGATTGGGGTCGTGACACATATTTCCTGATAAGATTTTTGCTTCGATAACCCGATTTCCGAGTCTAGTGATGATTAATCTTGTTCCATTACATAGCCCTGAAGATGGGTCTATATTTCTCAATAACATCACTGGGACACCCACTTTCAAAGTGATAACATGATTTGGAATTCCAGAACACTTAATAGTGTTTAGGAATTCAAGTGTATGTACGTGTTCCAAACCTGTAAAAGCATCGTCTGACATGCAAATTGTATCGGAACTGTCACGACCCATTTTCCATAATAGGTCATGATGGCGCCTAAAACCGTTGTCAGGCCAGCCGATGCGGAATGTGATTAAGTTCTCATTTTTCTTTAGCCAAAGACAGTTATACTAGATTTTCGAATTTAAAGATAAGACCAGTAAAGATCATAAAGTGCTAAAATAGCGATACAACCCCAAAATAAATGTCTACTACTGGGTGTGCCAGAACCTGGTGTCACAAGCTACGGGCGACTAGTAGAATATACACCAAAGAATAATACACTATCCTACTGTCTGAATCAGATTAGACAGAAACAAAAAGTACATGAAAGGACTTCTTCGGCTGCGGATCGGCATGAAAGAGAAACAGCTCACCGTAGAAGTCCCCAAGCGTGCTCACTGATGCGCACCAGGATGATGTCCAGATCCACCTACCTCAAATCCTGTACATTTAAGTACAGAAGCGTAGTATGAGTACATAAACCACATGTACTCAGTAAGTATCCCGTCTAATCTCGAAGAAGTAGAGACGAGAGGTCGACTTGATACTTACTAAGGTCAAGATAATATAATAATAAGGTGAGATATACAGCATGAAGAATTTCCAATAACACAAGTTTAAGAGAAGAGTCATATTCATGTTCTTGACATAATTAAACTACCAGTTTTCCCTTTTTCATATTAAACAAGTGATCATGTCATATCTAAATGTAGGCATATAAATCATGCACAATCATGCCGAGGTCGACGGCCCGCTCCAACAGAAAATAAATTGTGCACTGCCGAGGGTCGAGCGGCACGAACCATAGATGCATCTATTCTCACCAAGGCGATCGGCCCGGTCCATAATCATCAAGAAAATATCAGGAAAGCACATAAGGCTCAATTACATACAAGGGAATTCCTACCAAGACTCAACAAACTCATAAGTTCACTTTTCATTTCCTCAAGTCTCTAGCAAATCATAAATGATCATATTGGCAATTTAAAACAAGAAATATTCCCCAATTAGACATGACGTGGGTCCTAAACTACCCGAACAATTATCATTATAGTAGCTACGCACGGACTCTCGTCACCT
>NW_017676680.1:0-17557 GCF_001879085.1 Nicotiana attenuata
TCGAAAATTATCAAAAATCACGAAGTTGGCAAAACCCGAGCCCCGGGCCCACTTCTCGAAAAATTACGAAATTCGCATCACCGGATTCCTCGTCTCACCACGAGTTCATTCATATCTAATTTACCAAAATCGAAGTTCAAATGCCCCCTCAAATCCCAAATTTTCATTCCAAAACCTAAGTCCTAGTTCTTCCAATTTTTACCCAACTTCCAAGAATTAAAGGTAGATTCTTCAATAAAAATGATGTTTCTAGACCATAGGACTTACTTCCAATTGATTCCCAGTCAAAACCCTCACAAAATCGCGTCAATAGCTCCCAAGCTCGCTCAACAATGGAGGAAAAATGGTGGAGCTCGCGGATGAAATAAATCCTTTAAACCTTTCTGCCAACAGCGATTTTCGCTTATGCGGTCCCGCTTCCGCTTATGCGGGACCGCTTCTGCGGCCAAACATCCGCTTATGCGGTCTTCACTTAAAAATCCAGACTTCGCTTATGCGACTCGAACTCCGCTTCTGCGGTTCTCTCAAAACCGCTTCTGCGGTACATTGTCCGCTTATGCGGACCCGCTGAAGCGACCAACTTCCGCTTATGCGAAACTACCCTAGCCCACGCCTGACCGCTTCTGCGATCGCTCACCCGCTTCTGCGGAACCGCTTCTGCGGTCCATTTCCGCAGAAGCGGAAATACCAGATACCAGCAATATCAGACCTGAAGAAACCTTCAAAAACTCTCTTTTAACCACTCCAATTCACCCCGAGGCCCCCGGGACCTCAACCAAAACACCAACACAACCTAAAACCTCATACGAACTTGTTCCAATCATCAAAACACGCCAGACAACACAAAAATCATCAATTCACCACGGATTCAAGCCTAAGTTTATCAAATTCTTCCGAAACTCACATTCGATCAAAAACCCAACCAAACGACCTCCAAATGACCTGAAATTTTACCCGCACATCCAAAATCACCTAACGAAGCTACTGCAACTCTCGAAATTCCATTCCGACCCCCGGATCAAAATCTCACTTACTAACCGGAATTCGCCAAAATCCAACCTTCGCCAATTCAAGCCTAATTCTAAACCGGACCTCCAAATTCAATTCCGATCGCACTCCTAAGTCACAAATCATCCCCCGAAGCTAACCGAATCACCGGAATTCACATCCGAGCCCTCTAACTAAATAGTCAACTTCCAGTTGACTTTTCCAAAACAAGCTTTCCTTAAAGAGACCAAGAGCCTCATTTCCATCTAGAACCAATCCAATTCGACTCGATCACCTCCAATACCGATAATGAAGCATAGAGAAACATAAAAATAAGGGAAACGGGGTGGTAACTCACGTGACGACGGGCCGGGTCGTCATATATAATTACTTTGTTAATTCTTTTCTAATGCTTGCCTTAAATTTTTAAATAATTTAGTGAATAGTTTACACCAAATGAAAGAAACTTTTTTCTTTATGGGTGCAATTCATATCTGCTATAGCTTTCTTTTGTACTAGTTCTGTAAATTACTTGCTCCAACCAATTTATAAATATTTTTCGTTATTTGCTAGGCTTAAAGCAAAATTGTTAAAAATAAAATTGATATCTTATAAAACTATTTATATTTTATGCTACTAATCAACAAACGTTAGCAAGCAAATAAGACGAGAGTTTTTGATACAAAACAACACTAATTTCACAGATCCTAGAATTAAGTTATCCTTAGCACTTTTATACTTTTCATTACAACCAAATGATTTTACAATTATGTGATATAGGTGAAATAGTTGAGACCGAAAGAATGATATCATTTGATGCTTTTATAATATATGAAATAGCTGGGGGGAAATTTGATTTGCAGCTAACAACTAAAATAGCTAAAAACTCTGTAAAAGAAAATCTGTACAGTATGAATTTTTTAGCTATAGAAATAGACACACTAAGTGAAAGAAAATTCCAGTTTGTTTGTTGAGTTTGCAGCAAAAATCCGGCCCTACCCTACCCTGCCCCATTTACTATTTTCTGAAAATATATTTTCGCCCGCTCCGCCCTGCCCCGCCCCGTTATGACTTTGCCCTACCCTGCCCCATTAAGGTTTTTCCCCGCCCTACCCCATTTGCCAACCCTAGGAATAAACCCCCACGCTCAATTTGAACAAACAATTGCCAAATCAGAAGACCCAGACGTCGTCTTCTTCGTCGACAAGTTAGTTCGAAAATTCGAACCTAAAACTAGCAAATCAATTCAAATCGAGCTAATCCTTCCGATTCAGCTTCAAAATGATGTTTCCAACAAGATTCTCAAACTCCCAATCGAATTCAAACTCAAATCTCAGAACCGGAGAAAACCCCCCGAATTCGCTTTTGCTGTTCGTCGTCTTAGGGTCCTATCTCAACCAAAACTTCGAATTTCAGCTCTAATCGGTACTTCAATCTCAGGTAATGAAGAAATTCAGAAGGTTCTGAATCAAAATAGACGGAGAAAGAGCAACCTTCGAATTTCTATTTCTGAAACAAACAAGAACAATGAGATACGAACAATATCGGATGAACAGTAAAATTTCTTTTTTTTTGGAAGGTTGGTGCATTTTCTAAAGACCCGACACCCGAATCTTCTGTAGTGTCTTCTTAGCGCACTGCTCTAACATTTTGCTTTTATCATTTCAAGAATTCTGGCTATTGACGATCTTCTAAAGCTCATGAATATTGTTTTTGCAATCTATTTTGAGTATGCATCAAGATATTTGATATTGGCAGAACCATCCGTGTAGAGCAAATCAACACCCTTTAAAGAACTACATAACTTGAATTTCACACAGTACAAAGATAGAGTCCATTACTCAAATGGTCACTCAGCTATCCCAAAATATCCCCTAAAGTCACGTTTCTTTCGTTTGTAACAACAAAGTCACTAAATTATGGATATTGCACTCAGAAGGTCACTCAACTAGATTTTCCAATTATTTGATTGCCAAATACCTATTTTACCCTCTAAATTATAAACATTTATCTTCTTTTTATTTTTTTAAACTTTTTAATATTATAATTTTTCCCTTTTTAATTTACATTATGGACTTACCTATAGAATAAATAAATATTATTTATAAATAAAAAAATTATTTAAGCATATATAACAAAATAATGATCATAGTAAAAAAATTGATGAGAATAATTTGTTAGTAATAATAATTTTAGTATTAACAACAAAAATTCAAAAATTTATTTACACAATTTAGAATGAAAGAAAATAAATGTTGTAAAATATATATTCCATACACATAATATAAAAATAATCATTTAAATAAATGTATTTTCTAATATACATTATATTTCTTGAAAACTATGCTGAATTATATTATATATATTCCATGCACGACTCAACATAGTATATTTTACGCTATACAGATAGCCCCCTGCTTTCCAGTGACATAACTTTGTGTCGTTGGAAAGTTGGTAGAAACATAATAATATATTTGAGCATAATTTTCAAGAATATATAATGTATATTATAAAAATATCTTTATTTAAATAATTATTTTTATATTACGTGAATGGAATATATATATATATATATATATATATATATATATATTACAACCTTTAGTTTCTTTCATTTTGAATTGTGTAAATAAATTTTTGATTTTTGTTGTTAATACTTAAAAGTTTTAAAAAAAAAGAAGATAAATATTTATAATTTAGAGGGTAAAATAGGTATTTGACAATCCAAAATTTGAAAAATCTAGTTGAGTGACCTTCTGAGTGCAATAGACATAGTTCATTGACTTTGTTGTTACAAACGAAAGAAAAGTGACTTTAGGAGATAATTTGGGATAGTTGAGTAACCATTTGAGTAATTAACTCCACAAAGATAGAACTCGACCTACTCATAAAAAGAAAGAAACTATAAACTATAACAGCAAAAAGTAGATGGGAATCTAATTTTCATGTGTCATATGCCGTGCAAATGATAGAGAAAGTCCTAGTTTCCCTTTGTGCAGTTTTAGGATAAAAAAGTCGTTTCTCAATAGAGTTCGTTCTCTTTCTTTTCTCTCGATAAGGGAGACATACGTCTACTCAAGCACCCTGACTGTGTTGCACGTTCTCTATTTTACTCGTCTTTCCACAGACGACGTACAATTAGTTTTTTTATAGTATGTGGGCATTGTGTTTCCGCTATCCTTGAAAATGATACATCTAATGCAATTAAGAGCCTACCTTCTCAACTCGCAGCCCTATTTCATCCTTGCTCGGTACAAGATAACACCAGATTAACAGATTTTGAAATAGGAAGTGTATGATGTATGTGTATGTCTGGAATATGTGATGGCGCCTACTCGTAGAAGCTAGGCAAGCCACAAATTGTAAACTCCCACCTATTTCATTTTAAATCCTTTTATCAATCATAACAGCAAGCGCTAAATATTTAAATGACAGCGGATTATTGTCACGACCCCAGTTCGTCCTCCGTGAACTGTCGTGACGGCACCTAGTCCCTGCGATTAGGTAAGCCTAACAAGTGCGGAAAAACAATCGAAAGCTTGCGGAAGTTATAACTTAAAACCAAGATTTAACAAAATGGAAATGAAATGAAAAATGCCACTCGGCACATACAGCGCAATAACTCAAACTTCTACAATACTATCCCAAAACCCGGAAACTCACGGGAACACAAGCTGAGAGAAATATAGTAAAAATGCTCTAACTCCAGAATGTCTACATCAACAGTATGATAGAAGGGCTAATACTACAAGATAGAATAAAGATGGAGACTTTTCGGTCTGCGAACGCGGTAGATGTACCTCGAAGTCTCCAAAAGCTCTCCCTGCCTCAAGGATGGTAAGCCTGTGCAGAAGTACCTGGATCTGCACATGAAAAACATGCGTAGAAAGGGCATGAGTACACCACAGCGGTACTCAGTAAGTGCCAAACCTAACCTCGATTGGGTAGTGACGAGGAAGGTCAGGACCCTACTGAGATAAATATATATATAATGAAATGATAGGGCAATAAGCAGTAAAACTGAGAGTCGATAATAAGGATCTACACAGTATAATAAGAGTGCAAAAACGGAAACAGGGAATAAGGCAAACTACAAGGAAATACCCCTCATAACAAGATAAATAATCGGGATCACTTAGTATCCTTAATATACGCACTAGGGATCTCTTGGTATCCCGAGGATCTCTTGGTATCCTCAATACATATGCCAGGGATCTCTTGGTATCCTCAATACACGTGCTAGGGATCTCTTGGTATCCCGCACCTCAATCCAAATCATAATTACGCATAGGGGATCTCCCGGGATGCCGTCCCATAATCCCAATTTAAAACACACACAGCAGCTCAAGGATATCAAAATAAATACTAAGTCCATAATAAGTAAACAGTAAATTCTAGCCTAACATGCTTCACGTAATGCAATTAAGGCAGTTTAAGCAAATAGGCAATTAATTCAACTAAGCATGCTCTTCTCAACTAACACAGGCTATGTTTGCAAGTAGAATAAAATAAGTAAGAAAAAGAACTCAGTTTAAACACTTAAAGTAAAACCGGATTTCCAACAATTAGCTCAAGTACGCGCTCATCACCTCACGTACAAGGCATTCAATTACCAAATGTCATATCCTAAGGGGAAAGGTCCCCACACAAGGTTAGACAAGCCACTTACCTCGAATAAAGCTCAAATCAACTTGAAATTACGCCTTTGCCACGAGTATCCGACTCCAAATGGCCCAAATCTATTAAATTCAATTGCATATTGTAAATAACATCTCAAGCAACTGATTCTACGATTTAATTTAAAGCTAATACGCGATTTTATGTAAAATGACCAAAACGCCCCTCAGGACAACGTCTCGGAATCGAGTGAAAATTATATTTTCAGAGACCTCGTACTCTCACGAGTCTATACATTACAAGAACATCGAAATCGGAGTCCAAATGATCCCTCAAATCCCCAATTAAAGGTCTCTTAAACTCAAGCCCTAGTTACCCCCTTTTCCCAAATTTCTCACCATTAATTAGGCCTTTAATCACATAAAAATGAGTTATGAAGTCAAGGACATTACCTCCAAGTGATTTTCCCTTTGATTTCCTCAAAAACCCCTCTCAAAAGCTCCAAACCCGGATGAAAATGGTGGAAGAATAGCCAATTTTTGCAAAGGCAACTATTTATATGATTTGCCCAGCTACTTCCGCATTTGCGGCCCTGGGACCACATCTGCGGTCCTGCTTCTACGGACAAATAGTCGCACCTGCAATTTTCATTAAATGGCCAAGCTTCCGCATCTGCGGTCCTCCACTCGCAGATGCGGTTCCGCTTCTGCGGAAGATCCACCGCATCTGCGGAACCTGAAGAACCAACCAAAATCCGCTTCTGCGGTCTCCTTAGCCGCATCTGCGGCGCCGCATCTGCGGTCCCCAAACCGCAGATGCGAAAATATCAGAAGCAGCAAAAATCTGCAAATCTCTTAACTTCAAAAATCTTTCCGCCAACCATCCGAAATCATCCTGAGGCCCCCGGGACCTCAACCAAAAGCACCAATAACACCTAAAACCTCATTCAAACTTATACCAATCCTTAAACCACCTAAAACAACATCGGAAACTCGAATTAATCAAGGATTTAAGCCTAAGAACTCCAAATTCCCTAAAATACGCTTTCGATCAAAAACCTAAACAAATCACGTCTAAATGACCTGAAACTTTGCACACACATCACAAATGACATAACGGAACTACTGCAACTCTCGAAATTCCATTCCGACCCTCGAATCAAAATCTCACTATCGAACCGGAAACTTTAAAAATTCAACTTCCGGCATTTCAAGACTAAATTAGCTACGGACCTCCAAAACACAATCCAACCACGCCCCTGAACCCGAAATCACCTAACGGAGCTAATGGAACCATCGGATTTCCATTCCGAGGCCGTCTTCACACTGTTCTGACTACGGTCGATTTTTCCAACACTTAAGCTCTCATTTAGGGACTAAGTGTCCCAAAACTCTCCGAAACTCAAAACCAAATATCCCGGCAAATGAAAATAGCAGAAATAAACTTGGGGAAAACAGTTAATAGGGGATCGGGGCGTAAATTCCAAAAAAAATGACCGGCCGGGTCGTTACATCCTCCCAGACCCAATTTTGCCTCCGTTGGGTTTCGTGATGGCACCTAGTCTTAAGGACTAGGTAAGCCTAATAATTTATGGAAAAACAACAATAAATAATAACATCTAAAATTCTTCTAAAATAAATCCTTTATTCAATGAACATCTTCCCCAAAACCCGGTGGTACAAGTCATAAGCTCTACAGAGTTTCGCTACCATTTCTAAACACAACCGTATGGAAATAAGTACAGCAATGAGAATATAAAATAGGAAGGTGACTCCGAAGCCTGCGAACGCAGCAGCAGGGCTACCTTGAGTCTCCTTGGCACGGATCCGCACAGCTACTAGCGAACAATACCTGGATCTGCACAAAAAAAATGTGCAGAAGTGTAGTATGAGCACACCACAGCGGTGCCCAGTAAGTATCAAGACTAACCTCGGTGGAGTAGTGACGAGGAACAGTCAAGACACCTACTGGTCAAATGAAATGAACAGGATATGATAATAAAATATCGAGATAACGATAACGGGGTAATACCAACAGCGAAGAGAAAATCAAATTACAAACAATAGGAACAATAAAGGGGGAACACTGGTAGTAACGAACGACACCAAGTAAATCAGATAACCAAGTAAATCAACACTGACATAACAGGAACAGAGACAAGTAAGAATGTATCCAAATAACCAAGGCAATGCCAACTCGATCACTCACATCATGCCTAATACACAATCCCGACCATCTCAAATCCTCGATTTCTCATATCATAAATCTCAACTTCTGAAACACATGGCACCTTGTGCTCCCATATTTTTCCATCTCACTCTTAACAAGAGAAATTCACATGCTATACAATACATAATGTCCGTACAAATGCACTCAAGATGTTCAAGAAGTCTCATTTACCTAATATAAGTAAATTACAAATTCTAAACTAATTAGGAAAGCGAGCGAGAAAAGATGAAGTTATTTTTTTTAGAAGTCAATTGAATAAAGAGAGTACCATTTTTAATTAGAATACAATATCGAATGAATTATTACCTTTATAATTTACATCTTAGTAGAAATTCCTTTTAAGTAGAATACAACCTCAGACGATTTAAGGAAAATTTAGTTGAGAAATTAGTTGAGTCAAAAATATAGAGATTATTGAGGTTGAAGTATTGAAATATATATAAGTATATATATACGGCGAGGTATTGACAACACTATGGGTTCCAACACAAAGAATCACAACAGCAAGGGAATCTAACCCATTTAAACACTTGAATTGATAACACGATTACACACAGCAAGTAGAAAGTGCACGGCATCACCCTTCGTGCTTTAACACTCACAGAATATCGACAGGGGATCTCCCAGGATTCCGTCCCGTAGTCCCAAATGTAAATACTTGGGGGATCTCTTGGTATCCCGAGGATCTCTTGGTATCCTCAA
The DNA here is from genome assembly GCF_001879085.1 of Nicotiana attenuata. Classification (NCBI taxonomy): domain Eukaryota; kingdom Viridiplantae; phylum Streptophyta; class Magnoliopsida; order Solanales; family Solanaceae; genus Nicotiana; species Nicotiana attenuata. The sequence continues at coordinate 8,536 of NW_017676680.1, forward strand.
TATATGTGCTGGGGATCTCTTGGAATCCCGAGGATCTGTTGGTATCCTCAATATATGTGCTGGGGATCTCTTGGTATCCCGAGCCAACAAATACGAACAATGGCATCCCGGCAAGGGAATCAACATTATGAACAAATAACACCCCGGCAAGGAAATCAACAATATAAACAATACATCCTGGCAAGGGAATCAATAATATAAACAATACATCCCGGCAAGGGAATCAACAATATAAACAATAACATCCCGGCAAGGGAATCAACAACAATCCAACAATCCAATCACATGGAAGTTCCACCACCAAGAGTATGATTACATAGCAACAAGAGAATCACGGAGAAACTAAGAAAAACACAATAACCTTAACAAAACAACAACAGAACAGCTAATTCAATTAAGGAAATTACGGTCAAGTAACAGGTAAGAGTTAGAGGAAGCTAACAACATCGTATAGAGCATATAGAGGTAAATTATGCAATTAGACAAATCAATCATAACAGAATACCTCCTATAGGATGAACATAAGGACCTAAGAACGCTAAAGGCAATTTTCCCACAAATAAGCCCGAGCACACACTCGTCACCTCGCGTGCACGGACTACAATTAGCATGGAAGACTCAAGTCCTAAGGGGAAGTCCCCCACACAAGGTTAGGCAAGATACTTACCTCAAAGACGACAAACCAATGCTCAAAAATGCACTTCTCGGGTGAAAAGACCTCCGTACGGCTCAAATCTAACCAAATTAACTTCAAAGCACAAATAAAACACATAAGAAACTATTCCGGATCATAAAGTTTCAATCTTTGACAAAATATAAAAATTGGTCCAAAAGTCGACCCCCGGGCCCGCACCTCGGAACCCGACAAATTTTACAAAATCTGAATACCCATTCCAATATGAGTTCAACCATACAAAATTTATTAAATTCCGATGCCATTTGGCCCCTCAAATCACGATTTTTCGTTTTAGGAATTTCCTTCAAAAACCAACATTTTCCTCAACTAAAATCACTAATTAAATGATAAGAATAAAGACAAATTCATGGAATATAATCAATTCTATGTTAAGAACACCTACCCAATCGTTTTGCCTGAAAAACCCACAAGAAATCGCCCAAAACTGAGCTCTAGAACTCCAAAAATGTTAAAAATGGCCTAACCCTCGATTTGGATAACTTATATTCTGCCCAGATACTAAAGCATCGCGAACGCGGAGGAAGTATCGCATTCGCGAAGAAGAAAAATGAAGGCTGCCCAGATGTGCTTCGCGAACGCAAGAGCACGCACGCGAACGCGAAGAAGGAAAATATTATGGCCCAGAGATTGCTCTTCGCGAACGTGTGAACTAGTGTGCGAACGCGAAGGGTGGGATGGCATAAGTACGCGAACGCGATGAATGAAGAGACAGAGCTACGCGAACGCGAGGCTTTTTTTTTTATGCGAACGCGAAGAAGGAAAATGAGGCGACCAGCAGAGACACTTTGCGAACGCGGGAGGGGCTTCGCGAACGCGAAGGAGGATATCAGATACCAGAAACAGCAGTTCAAAAAGAAGGGAAAATGACCCGTAGCCCATCTGGAACACACCCGAGGCCCTCGAGGCCTCAACCAAACATGCCAACATATCCCATAACATCATTCAGACTTGTTCCAACCCTCGGAATGCTCAAAACAACATCAAAACTCCAATTTAACATCGGATTCAAGCCAAAGAACTCCAAAAACTCTCAATTTACTCTTGCGATCAAAAAGTCTATCAAACTTCGTCCGAATGGCCAGAAATTTTGCACACACGTCAAATTCAACACTACGGAGCTACTCCAACTTCCGGAATTCCATTCCGACCCTCGGATCGAAATTTCACTATCGAACCGGAAACTTCAAAAATTTAATTTTCGGCATTTCAAGCCTAAATTAGCTACGGACCTCCAAAACACAATAAGAATGTGCGCCTCAGTCCAAAATCACCATATGGAGCTGTTGGAATCATCAAAAATTCATTATGGGGGTCGTTTACTTAAAAGTCCAATTCCGGTCAAATTCTCACCGCTTAAACTCCCAAAACTAGATTCCTTCCTCTAATTTTACTCTAAATCATCCGTGAACTGTCGTGATGGCACATAGTCCCTACGACTAGGTAAGCCTAACAAGTGCGGAAAAACAATCGAAACCTTGCGGAAGTTATAACTTAAAACCAAGATTTAACAAAATGGAAATGAAATGAAAAATGCCACTCGGCACATACAGCGCAATATCTCAAAATTCTACATTGCTATCCCAAAACCCGGAAACTCACGGGAACACAAGCTGAGAGAAATATAGTAAAAATGCTCTAACTCCGGAATGTCTACATCAACAGTATGATAGAAGGGCTAATACTACAAGATAGAATAAAGATGGAGACTTTTCGGTCTGCGAATGTGGCAGATGTACCTCGAAGTCTCCAAAGGCTCTCCCTTCCTCAAGGATGGTAAGCCTGTGCAGAAGTACCTAGATCTGCACATGAAAAACATGCGCAGAAAGGGCATGAGTACACCACAGCGGTACTCAGTAAGTGCCAAGCCTAACCTCGGTTGGGTAGTGACGAGGAAGGTCAGGACCCTACTAAGATAAATATATATATATAATGAAATGATAGGGCAATAAGCAGTAAAACTGAGAGTCGATAATAAGGGTCTACACAGTATAATAAGAGTGCAATAACGGAAATAGGGAATAAGGCAAACTACAAGGAAATACCCCTCACAACAAGATAAATAATCGAGATCTCTTAGTATCCTCAATATACGCACTAAGGATCTCTTGGTATCCCGAGGATCTCTTGGTATCCTCAATACATATGCTAGGGATCTATTGGCATCCCGAGAATCTCTTGGTATCCCGCACCTCAATCCAGATCATAATTACGCATAGGGGATCTCCCAGGATGCCGTCCCGTAGTCCCAATTTAAAACACATAGCAGCAGCTCAAGGATATCAAAATAAATACTAAGTCCGTAATAAGTAAACAGTAAATTCTAGCCTAACATGCTTCATGTAATGCAATTAAGGCAGTTTAAGCAAATAGGCAATTAATTCAACTAAGCATGCTCTTCTCAACTAACACATGCTATGTTTGCAAGTAGAACAAAACAAGTAAGAGAAGAACTCAGTTTAAACACTTAAAGTAAAACCGAATTTCCAACAATTACCTCAAGTACGCGCTCGTCACCTCACGTACAAAGCATTCAATTACCAAATGTCATACCCTAAGGGGAAAGGTCCCCCACACAAGGTTAGACAAGCCACTTACCTCGAATAAAGCTCAAATCAACTCGAAATCACGCCTTTGCCACGACTATCCGACTCCAAATGGCCTAAATATATTAAATTCAATTGCATATTGTAAATAACATCTCAAGCAACTGATTCTACGATTTAATTCAAAGCTAATACGCGATTTTATGTAAAATGACCAAAATTCCCCTCAGGCCAACGTCTCGGAATTGGGTGAAATTTATATTTTCAGAGACCTCGTACTCTCACGAGTCTATATATAACAAGAACACTGAAATCGGAGTCCAAATAACCCCTCAAATCCCCAATTAAAGGTCTCTTAAACTCAATCTCTAGTTACCCCCTTTTCCCAAATTTCTCACCATTAAATAGGCCTTTAATCACATAAAAATGAGTTATGAAGTCAAGGACATTACCTCCAAGTGATTTCCCCTTTGATTTCCTCAAAAACCCCTCTCAAAAGCTCCAAACCCGGATGAAAATGGTGGAAGAATAGCCAATTTTCGCGAAGGCAACTATTTATATGATATGCCCAGCTACTTCAGCATTTGCAGCCCTGGGACGGCATCTGCGGTCCCGCTTCTGCGGACAAATAATTGCACCTGCGATTTAATTAAATGGCCAAGCTTCCGCATCTGCGGTCCTCCACTCGCAGATGCGGTTCCGCTTCTGCGGAAGATCCACCGCATCTGCGGAACCTGAAGAACCAACCAAAATCCGCTTCTGCGGTCTCCTTAGCCGCATCTGCGGCGCCGCATCTGCGGTCCCCAAACTGCAGATGCGAAAATATCAGAAGCAGCAAAAATCTGCAAATCTATTAACTTCAAAAATCTTTCCGTCAACCATCCGAAATCATCCCGAGGCCCCCGGGACCTCAACCAAAAGCACCAATAACACCTAATACCTCATTCAAACTTATACCAATCCTTAAACCACCTAAAACAACATCGGAAACTCGAATTAATCAAGGATTTAAGCCTAAGAACTCAAAATTCCCTAAAATGCACTTTCGATCAAAAACCTAACTAAATCACGTCCGAATGACCTGAAACTTTGCACACACATCACAAATGACATAACGAAACTACTGCAACTCTCGGAATTCTATTCCGACCCTCGGATCAAAATCTCACTATCGAACCGGAAACTTTAAAAATTCAACTTCCGGCATTTCAAGCCTAAATTAGCTACGGACCTCCAAAACACAATCCGACCACGCCCCTAAACCCGAAATCACCTAACGGAGCTAACGGAACCATCGGATTTCCATTCCAAGGCCGTCTTAACACTGTTCCGACTACGGTCGATTTTTCCAACACTTAAGCTCTCATTTAGGGACTAAGTGTCCCAAAACTCTCCGAAACTCAAAACCAAACATCCCGGCAAATCATAATAGCAGAAATAAACTTGGGGAAAACAGTTAATAGGGGATCAGGGTGTAAATTCCAAAAAAAATGACTGGCCGGGCCGTTACAATTATGATATTAAAGCGGAAGACTTAAATTAAAGAAGTTGAACAACAATGCGGAATTCAACATGTGCCTCTACCCAAAAACTGGTGTCACATCATCCACGGACTACTAAGAGTGCTAAATATAACCGTTTGAAAGAAATATAACACTGTTTGTCTTGGATACATGAGATAACAGAATGATATAAAAGATAGAGGAGACGTCGTTCCTGCAGACGCCTGCAAGGCTACCTCGGTATCTCAGTGGACTGAAGACTGGCTCCCAAGCTACTGCTGCTGTCCGGGACCTGGATGTGTGCAAAAGAGCACATAGTGTAGTATCAGCACAACCGACCCCGTGTGCTGGTAAGTGCCTAGCCTAACCTCGGCGAAGTAGTGACGAGGCTAGGACCAGACTACCAAATAAACCTGTGCAGTTATATAATGTACAGCGGAAAGTAAAGCAGGAATAAACAAGTAAGGATGGGAGGGGGAAACATGTTGCGGGGAGATAACAGTTCCGAATAAAGCATCAAGTAAGCAAAGGAACAACATAACTACTATGTCAACAAGAAGCAGAAATCAAATAAGTGCACGACATCACCCGTCGTACTTTTACTCTCGTCCTCACAAAGCAATAACATAATGAAAACGTGCACGACATCACCCTTCGTGCTTTTACTCTCTTTCCTCACCAAAGCAATTAGAATAATAAAATGTGCACGGCATCACCCTTCGCGCTTTTACTCTCTTTACTCACCTATAATCAATAGAATCGGCACGGAATGGTACATCGTGCGGCACGGCATCACCCTTCGTGCTTTACACTCTTTCCTCACAATAACAAACAATGCACGGCATCACCCTTCGTGCTTTAACACTCTTCCTTACCCAAACAACAATCACAAACAAGGGGCAAGGGAATAAACAAAATAATAATAGAAATCCCGGCAAGGGAACACAATTAACCAATTAAATCCCGGCAAGGGTACAACATTAACAATCTCAACATCCCGGCAAGGGAGATAATTCACAAAGCAACAATATCCCGGCAAGGGAACAATTTAATAACTCTTTCTCTTTTGCTTTCACTTTTATCTCATAACTCACTTTACCAATTGAGCCAATGCTGCAAAGGGTTCAATCATCTCATATACTTTCACAATTCATAATATAACCCGAGCCAATGCTCCATGATGTTCAAAGGTCTCAATTCCTTTCACAAACTTTTTACAACAACTAGAAATCATCACCAAAGCATGAAGAATACAATAAAATCAAGATATTCAGAATATAAGGACTCACGGTCATGCTAGACACCAACGTATAGATACTTGTCACCATGCCTATACGTCGTACACGACTCATACCACATAGCAAATAGGACTCAACTCCTAGTCCCTTAAGCTAAGGTTAGACCAAACACTTACCTCAATGCCTTGAACACAACTCAAGTCTCAATTATAGCTTTACCCCTTGATTCCACCGCCAATTCGCTCGTATCTAACCATAAATTACTTAATTATATCAATAAACGCTAAATAAATCAACCTCAATGCATGAAAATGAGTTTTCCAAAGTTTTACCCAAAAAGTCAAAAATCGCCCCCGGGCCCACGTGGTCAAAACCCGAGGTTCGAACCAAAACCCGATTACCCATTCCCCCACGAACTCAAATATATAATTTGTTTTGAAATCGGACCTCAAATTGAGGTCCAAATCCCCAATTTTTGAAAAACCTAGGTTCTACCCAAAACACCCAATTTCTCCCATGAAAATCTTTGATTTTAGGTTGAAATCATGTTAAAAGATGTTAATGATTGAAAGAAATGAGTAAAAACTAACTTACAATTGATTTGGAAGAAGACTTGTGCTTGAAAAATCGCCTAAGTGTGTTTGGGTTTGAGAAAATATGAAAAATGGGGTTCAAAATCGTTTAAGTGTAAAATTGCAGGTCTCTGATATGGGAAATGCGAAGGCGAGCTCTGCAGATATGCGAATTGCGAAGCTTAGTTCGCATTTGCGAACACTTCGAAAATCTGGGACTTTTGCATTTGCGATCAAAAGGGTCGCCTTTGCGACTGGCCCTACTTCGCAGTTGCGGACAACTTGGTCGCATTTGCGATCAGGCCTGTACAGTCCCTTTCTCGCATTTGCGATGCAAGGCTCGCATTTGCGAGACTGGCTTCGCAAATGCCAAGCCTGCAGATCAGAAATACCAGCAACTTTTCAAAGTCCAAAAAATGCATCTGTGGCCTATCCAAAACTTAACCGAGCCCTCGGGGCTCCAAACCAAATATACACACAACCTCAAAAAATATCCTACGGACTTATTCCTGCGATCAAATTGCCAAACTAACATCATAAACATTGAATTAAAGCTCAAAATCCAAGAATTCTTTCAAACTTCATAAAACATCCAATTTTTCAGTTTAGGTCTGGATCACTTCAAACGACGTCCGTTTTCAACCAAATTTCACAGGAATGACCTAAACCATATATAAGACCTGTACAGGGCGCCGGAACCAAAATACGGGCCCGATACCAACACATTCTAATCAATTTTCACTTCAAATTTCCTTAAACAATTTCAGAAACCAATTTTACTAAAAAATTCATTTCTTGGGCTTGGGACCTCGAAATTCGATTCCGGGCATACGCCCAAGTCCTATATTTTCCTACGGACCCTCGGGGATCGTCTAATCATGAGTCCGGGTCCGTTTACCCAAAACGTTGACCAAGGTCAAATTTATTCATTTTAACATCAAAACTTAGTATTTTCCATAAAATTTCATATTTAAGCTTTCCGTCTACGCGCCCAGACTGCGCACTCAAATCGAGGCGACTCCAAATGAGGTTTTCAAGGCCTCGGAGATACAGAATTCAATTAGAAACAGGTGATGACCCCTTTGGGTCGTCACATTCTCCACCTTTAAAACAACCGTTCGTCCTCGAACGGACAGAAGAAGGAAGTACCTGAGTCGAGAAAAGATGAGGATAACGGCTCCGCATATCGGACTCGGACTCCCAGGTCGATGCCTCAGGAGGCTGACCTCTCCACTGAACACGAACAGAAGGAAACTCTTCGACCTCAACTGACGAACCTGCCGGTCTAGAATGGCCACCGGCTCCTCCTCATAAGACAAGTCCTTGTCCAACTGGACAGTGCTGAAATATAACACGTGGGCTGGATTGCCGTGATACCTCCGAAGCATGGACACATGAAACACTGGATGCACAGCTGATAAGCCCGGTGGCAATGCAAGTCTATAAGCCACCTCTCCCACTCGATCAAGAATCTCAAATGGACCAATGAACCTAGGGCTAAGCTTGACCTTCTTCCCAAATCTCATCACGCCCTTCATAGGCGACACTCGAAGCAATACCCGCTCACCGACCATGAAAGCCACATCTCGAACCTTGCGGTCTGCGTAACTCTTTGCCTAGGCTGAGCTGAACGAAGCCTATCCTGAATGATCCTGCCTTGTCCAAGGCCTCCTGAACCAGATCTGTACCCAATAACCGAGCCTCTCCCGGCTCAAACCATCCGACTGGAGACCGACATCGCCTACCATACAACACCTCATAAGGAGCCATCTGAATGCTGGACTGGTAGCTGTTGTTGTAGGCGAACTCTGCTAAAGGCAAAAACTGGTCCCACGAGCCTCCGAAATCAATGACACAGGCTCAGAGCATATCCTCCAAAATCTGAATAGTCCTCTCGGACTGGTTGTCCGTCTAAGGATGAAACGCTGTGCTCAACTGAACCTGGGTGCCCAACTCCTGCTGAACTGCTCTCCGAAAGCGCGAGGTAAACTGCGTACCCCGATCCGAAATAATAGATACCGGCACCCCATGAAGGCGAACAATCTCTCGGATGTAGATCTTAGCTAACCTCTCCGATGAATAAGTGGCTGCAACAGGAATAAAATAGGCTGACTTGGTCAGCCTATCAACAATGACCCAAATAGCATCAAACTTCTTCCGAATCATCGGAAGTCCAGTAACGAAATCCATGGTAATCCTCTCCCACTTCCACTCGGGAAGCTCAATCCTCTGAAACAAACCACCAGGCCTCTGATGCTCATACAACCTGCTGACAGTTCAAACATCGAGCCACATATGCAACAATATCTTTCTTGATCCTACGCCACCAATAAAGCTGCCGCAAGTCCTGATACATCTTCGCGGCGCCCGGGTGAATAGAATACCGAGAACTATGGGCCTCCGCTAAGATCAACTCTCGAATCCCATCGACATTGGGCACACAAACTCGCCCCTGCAACCTCAAAACACC
>NW_017676680.1:19199-23735 GCF_001879085.1 Nicotiana attenuata
GGAACCTCGTCATCAAAGTCAACCTGAGGCTCCGCTGCTGGTGCTGCTGCTCGGGGCTGAGCTCTGCCCCTACCTCGACCTCGCCCTCTGCCCCTCATGGGAGCTGCTACTGGGGGCTCGAGCTGCTGATCGGTAGATGAGGAAGCGCATGTTCTCGCCATCTGCGAAAGAACAGAGTAGAATTTCTATTAGCATTGAGAAACCGTACCGCACGACAAGAAAGAAAAAATGTAAAAATTTTCCTAACTCTGTAGCCTCTAGGGGATAAATACAGACGTCTCCGTACCGATCCCTCAGACTCTACTAAGCTTGTCCGTGAATTCTGAGACCTATGTAACCTAGAGCTCTGATACCAACTTGTCACGACCTAGATTTCCCCACCCTCGGGGTCGTGATGGCGCCTACTCATAGAAGCTAGGCAAGCCACAAATCGTAAACTCCTACCTATTTCATTTTAAATCCTTTTACCAATCATAACAACAAGCGGTAAATATTTAAATGAGCGCGGATTATGATATTATAGCGGAAGACTTAAATTAAATAAGCTGAACAACAATGCGGAATTCAACATGTGCCTCTACCCAAGAACTGGTGTCACATCATCCACGGACTACTAAGAGTGCTAAATACAACCGTTTGAAAGAAATATAACACTGTTTGTCTCGAATACATGAGATAACAGAATGAAATAAAAGATAGAGGAGACGCCGGGCCTGCGGACGCCTGCAAGGCTACCTCGGTATCATAGTGGACTGAAGGCTGGCTCCCGAGCTACTGCTGCTGTCCGGGACCTAGATTTGTGCAAAAGAGCACAGAGTGTAGTATCAGCACAACCGACCCCATGTGCTGGTAAGTGCCTAGCCTAACCTCGGCGAAGTAGTGATGAGGCTAGGACCAGACTACCAAATAAACATGTGCAATTATATAATGTACGGCAGAAAGTAAAGCAGGAATAAACAAGTAAGGATGGGAGGGGGAAACCCTCCGTACTTTTACTCTCGTCCTCACCAAGCAATAACACAATGAAAACGTGCACGGCATTACCCTTCGTGCTTTTACTCTCTTTCCTCACCAAAGCAATTAGAATAATAAAATGTGCACGGCATCACCCTTCGTGCTTTTACTCTCTTTCCTCACCTATAATCAATAGAATCGGCACAGAATGGTACATCGTGCGGCACGGCATCACCCTTCGTGCTTTACACTCTTTCCTCACAATAACAAACAATGCACGGCATCACCCTTCGTGCTTTAACACTCTTCCTCACCCAAACAACAATCACAAACAAGGGCAAGGGAATAAACAAAATAATAATAAAAATCCCGGCAGAGGAACACAATTGACCAATTAAATCCCGGCAAGGGTACAACATTAACAATCTCAACATCCCGGCAAGGGAGATTATTCACAAAGCAACAATATCCTGGCAAGGGAACAATTTAATAACTCTTTCTATTTTGCTTTCACTTTTATTTCATATCTCACTTTACCACTGGAGACAATGCTCCAAAGGGTTCAATCATCTCATATACTTTCACAATTCATAATATAACCCGAGCCAATGCTCCATGATGTTCAAAGGTCTCAATTCCTTCCACAAACTTTTTACAACAACTAGAAATCATCACCAAAGCATGAAGAATACAATGAAATCAAGATAATCACAATATAAGGACTCACGGTCATGCTAGACACCAACGTATAAATACTCTTCACCATGCCTATACGTCGTACACGACTCATACCACATAGCAAATAGGACTCAACTCCTAGTCCCTCAAGCTAAGGTTAGACCAAACACTTACCTCGATGCCTTGAACACAACTCAAGTCTCAATTATAGCTTTACCCCTTGATTCCACCGCCAATTCGCTCGTATCTAATCACAAATTACTTAATTACATAAATAAACGCTAAATAAATCAACCCCAATGCATGAAAATGAGTTTTCACAAGTTTACCGAAAAAGTCAAAAATCGCCCCCGGGCCCACGTGGTCAAAAACCGAGGTTCGAACCAAAACCCGATTACCCATTCCCCTACGAACTCAAATATATAATTTGTTTTGAAATCGGACCTCAAATTGAGGTCCAAATCCCCAATTTTTGAAAAACCTAGGTTCTACCCAAAATACCCAGTTTCCCCCATGAAAATCTTTGATTTTAGGTTGAAATCATGTTAAAAGATGTTAATGATTGAATGAAATGAGTAAAAACTAACTTACAATTGATTTGGAAGAAGACTTAGTGCTTGAAAAATCGCCTAAGTGTGTTTGGGTTTGAGAAAATATGAAAAATGGGGTTCAAAATCGTTTAAGTGTAAAATTGCAGGTATCTGATATGGGAAATGCGAACAGGGGTTCGCAATTGTGAACCCCGGCCTCTGCAGATATGGGAATTGCGAAGCTTAGTTCGCATTTGCGAACACTTCGAAAATTCGGGACTTTCGCATTTGCGATCAAAAGGGTCGCATTTGCGACTGACCCTACTTCGCATTTGCGGACAACTTGGTCGCATTTGCGATCAGGCCTGTACAGTCCCTTTCTCGCTTGCGATGCAAGGCTCGCATTTGCGAGACTGGCTTCGCAAATGGAGATCAAAAATACCAGCAACTTTTCAAAGTCCAAAAAATGCATCCGTGGCCTATCCAAAACTCACCCGAGCCTTCGGGGCTCCAAATCAAATATACACACAACCTCAAAAATATCCTGCGGACTTATTCGTGCGATCAAATCGCCAAACTAACATCATAAACATTGAATTAAAGCTCAAAATCCAAGAATTCTTTCAAACTTCATAAAACATCCAATTTTCCATTTAGGTCCGAATCACGTCAAGCGACATCCGTTTTCAACCTAATTTCACAGGAATGACTTAAACCATATATAAGACCTGTACCGGGTGCCGGAACCAAAATACGGGCCCGATACCAACACGTTCTAATCAATTTTCACTTCAAATTTCCTTAAACAATTTCAGAAAACAATTTTACTAAAAAATTCATTTCTCGGGCTTGGGACCTCGGGATTCGATTCCGGGCATACGCCCAAGTCCCATATTTTCCTATGAACCCTCCGGGACCGTTAAATCACGGGTCCAGGTCCGTTTACCCAAAACATTGACCAAGGTCAAATTTATTCATTTTAACATCGAAACTTAGCATTTTTCACAAATTTTCATATTTAAGCTTTCCGGCTACGCGCCCGGACTGCGCACGCAAATCGAGGCGACTCCAAATGAGGTTTTCATGGCCTCGAAGACACATAATTCAATTAGAAACAGGTGATGACCCCTTTGGGTCGTCACACGGAGTAAGCTCCCTTATAAATTAAAAAAAAAACTATACTGAGTTAGCTCCAGCGTCCTGGGATTGATGTAGTTAATTTCCTTTCCACAATTTTCATTCTTATGTTTTGAGAAGTTAATCACAGTGTTTTCATTTGTATTTTTGCCTTTGCTCTATTTGAATTTTTACTTGTGTGCTCATCATGTGAGGAGCCTAACTTTTTGTCCGTAAGGCACTTGGCTTTGGCAAATCGACCTCCGGAAGCGTCATTCTTCTCTATCCAGCTTACGGAGAGAGGATTTCTCTCTACTTCTCCACTCCATATTTCACTCTTGGAAACCCATCCATTTGCGTGGAGACCACGTATAGTATCTCTACAAGGTGTTTCAGGCCGCTCTTCCCTCAAGTTGTATTTAATATATAAATAAATTTCGCACTAATTGTTAAGACTTGGATATTGGACTAGTTGGCACCACCAACTTGAGATAAATGGCTTTGCTATAGATTTTACTGATAATAGCAACCACTACCAGTTCTCTGTGCTTTTAGTGATAATAGCAACTACTACCAGTTCTCTGTGCATATTCAATGGATCCAAACTTAGAGATTACTAAACTTTTTTGCTACTGACCAGAGTCAAAAACTTTCCCTGGTCCATCTTGTGGCTGAAGTTTCACCCAGGACTGAGGTACTGCAACTGATTCTTCTTAAGATGGATATCCAGGCAAGTCTAATTTAATTTTGTTATGGTTTACAATCCTCTTTCTTGATGTTTGTAGGATTGCTTGACAATCGTTGTCTCTCCATTACTAAAGATACACAATGACACTGATTTCCCAATGGAGCTGCGTTTTCAACGCCCTCAGCATAAGAAAGTTGATTATGCTTCAGTGATGCTTAAGGTCGGGGACACAATTGACGATTCTATGGCAGCCTTTGGTGCCATAAATCTCTCTGGCGAACGAAAGAAGACACTATATTCTTTGAGTGTTGGTATGTTTCAAGCATGTTTCCCCCTTCCAAACTTTGATATAGAAATTGCCTGCTTCCGAGAAAAAGAACTTTATGGAATTGATTCTGATGTCATACATTTTACCTTTCTAGACGAAGTCGAACTATTACAGCAACAAGTAAGCCTTAATCCCAAACAAGTTGGGGTCGGCTATATCAATCCTCACTTCTCCATATGAGCTCAACTCATGTCATCATCAATATCAAATAAAATAAAAATGAGAAATAAGTTATATAATAT
>NW_017676680.1:25203-40845 GCF_001879085.1 Nicotiana attenuata
ACTCCCTATCAGCTCTAGGAATAAACCCCCATGCTCAATTTGAACAAACAATTGCCAAATCAGAAGACCTAGACGTCGTCTTCTTCGTCGACAAGTCAGTTCAAAAATTCGAACCTAAAACTAGCAAATCAATTCAAATCGAGCTAATCCTTCCGATTCAGCTTCAAAATGATGTTTCCAACAAGATTCTCAAACTCCCAATCGAATTCAAACTCAAATCTCAGAACCGGAGAAAACCCCCCGAATTCGCTTTTGCTGTTCGTCGTCTTAGGGTCCTATCTCAACCAAAACTTCGAATTTCAGCTCTAATCAGTACTTCAATCTCAGGTAATGAAGAAATTCAGAAGGTTCTGAATCAAAATAGACGGAGAAAGAACAATCTTCGAATTTCTATTTCTGAAACAAACAAGAACAATATCGGATGCACAATAAACTTTCTATCTTTTTTTGGAAATTTCCATTTTTTTTCCAATTAGATGATAATCAAAACAAAGAGCTTAATAGAACAATCCAAAACCTCAGCTCGTATTGATAACGCCGAATAATGCAAAAATATACGGAATCAAAAAGATAGAAGATTAGGATTTAAAATAGAGAAAGACAAAAAACTAAGTATGAACTAGTTAGACCCTTGAATTTACTATAATATCTGTGAAAGAGTGCGTACTTCAAAAAGGATGTTCAAGAAGGTTGGTGCATTTTCTAAAGACCCGACACCCGAATCTTCTGTAGTGTCTTCTTAGCGCACTGCTCTAACATTTTGCTTTTATCATTTCAAGAATTCTGGCTATTGACAATCTTCTAAAGCTCATGAATATTATTTTTGCGATCTATTTTGAGTATGCATCAAGATATTTGATATTGGCAGAACCATCCTTATAGAGCAAATCAACAGCCTTTAAAGAACTACAGAACTTGAATTTCACACAGCACAAAGATAGAGTCCATTACTCAAATGGTCACTCAGCTATCCCAAATTATCCCCTAAAGTCGTGTTTCTTTCGTTTGTAACAACAAAGTCACTGAATTATGCATATTGCACTCAAAAGGTCACTCAACTAGATTTTTCAAATATTGAATTGCCAAATACCTATTTTACCCTCTAAATTATAAACATTTATCTTCTTTTTTTTTAACTTTTAAGTATTAACAACAAAAATCAAAAATTTATTTACACAATTCAGAATGAAAGAAAATAAAGGTTGTAAAATATATATTCCATTCACGTAATATAAAAATAATTATTTAAATAAAGGTATTTTTATAATATACATTATATATTCTTGAAAATTATGCTCAAATATATTATTATGTTTCTACCAACTTTTCAACGACACAAAGTTATGTCACTGGAAAGCAGGGGGCTATCTGTATAGCGTAAAATATACTATGTTGAGTCGTGCATGAAATATATATAATATAATTCAGCATAATTTTCAAGAAAATATAATGTATATTAGAAAGTACCTTTATTTAAATAATTATTTTTATATTACGTGTATGGAATATATATTTGACAACCTTTATTTTCTTTCATTCTGAATTGTGTAAATAAATTTTTGATTTTTGTTGTTAATACTTAAAAGTTAAAAAAAAAGAAGATAAATGTTTATAATTTAGAGGGTAAAATAGGTATTTGACAATCCAAAATTTGGAAAATCTAGTTGAGTAACCTTCTGAGTGCAATAGACATAGTTCATTGATTTTGCTGTTATAAACGAAATGACTTTAGGAGATAATTTGGGATAGTTGAGTACCATTTGAGTAATTAACTCCACAAAGATAGAACTCGACCTACTCATAAAAAGAAGAAACTATAAACTATAACAGCAGAAATTAGATGGGAATTTAATTTTCATGTGTCATATGCCGTGCAAATGATAGAGAAAGTCCTAGTTTCCCTTTGTGCAATTTTAGCATTAAAAAGTCGTTTCTCAATAGAGTTCGTTCTCTTTCTTTTCCCTCGATAAGGGAGACATACGTCTACTCAAGCACCATGACCATGTTGCACTTTCTCTATTTTACTCGTCTTTCCACAGACGACGTACAATTAGTTTTTTATAGTATGTGGGCATTGTGCTTCCGCCATCCTTGAAAATGATACATCTGCTGCAATCTCAAGCTTACCTTCTCAACTCGCAACCCTATTTCATTCTTGCTCAGTACAAGATAACACCAGATTAACAGACTTTGAAATAGAAAGTGTATGATGTATGTGTATGTCTGGAATATGTTTTTTAATTTGTTTTTTCCTGCTACTGATGTTTTCATTGTGTATCATATTAATACGGAGTAAGCTCCCTTATAAATTAAAAAAAAACTATACCGAGTTAGCTCTAGTGTCCTGGGATTGATGTAGTTAATTTCCTTTCCACAATTTTCATTCTTATGTTTTGAGAAGTTAATCACAGTGTTTTGATTTGTATTTTTGCCTTTGCTCTATTTGAATTTTTACTTGTGTGCTCATCATATGAGGAGCCTAACTTTTTGTCCGTAAGGCACTTGGCTTTGGCAAATCGACCTCCGGAAGCGTCATTCTTCTCTATCCAGCTTACGGAGAGAGGATTTCTCTCTACTTCTCCACTCCATATTTCACTCTTCGAAACCCATTCATTTGCGGGGAGACCACGTATAGTATCTCTACAAGGTGTTTCAGGCTGCTCTTCCCTCAAGTTGCTTTTAATATATAAATAAATTTCGCAATAATTGTTAAGACTTGGATTTTGGACTAGCCGGCACCACCAACTTGAGATAAACGGCTTTGCTATAGCTTTTACTGATAATAGCAACCACTACCAGTTCTCTGTGCATATTCAATGGATCCAAACTTAGAGCTTACTAAACTTATTTGCTACTGACCAGAGTCAAAAACTTTCCCTGGTCCATTTCTTGTGGCTGAAGTTTCACCCAGGACTGAGGTACTGCAACTGATTCTTCTTAAGATGGATATCCAGGCATGTCTAATTTAATTTTGTTATGGTTTACAATCCTCTTTCTTGATGTTTGTAGGATTGCTTGACAATCATTGTCTCTCCATTACTAAAGATACACAATGATACTGATTTCTCAATGGAGCTGCGTTTTCAACGCCCTCAGCATAAGGAAGTTGATTATGCTTCTGTGATGCTTAAGGTCGGGGACGCAATTGACGATTCTATGGCAGCCTTTGGTGCCATAAATCTCTCTAGCGAACGAAAGAAGACACTAAATTATTTGAGTGTTGGTATGTTTCAAGCATGTTTCCCTCTTCCAAACTTTGATGATGAAATTGCCTGCTTCCGAGAAAAAGAACTTTATGGAATTGATTCTGATGTCATACATTTTACCTTTCTAGACGAAGTCGAACTATTATCGCAACAAGTAGGCCTTAATCCCAAACAAGTTGGGATCGGCTATATCAATCCTCACTTCTCCATATGAGCTCAACTCATGTCATCATCAATATCAAATAAAATAAAAATGAGAAATAAGTTATATATATATATATATATATATATATATATATAGATAGATAGATAGATAGATAGATAGATAGATATAATTATAAGCTCTCTAACAAGATTAAAACCTATTCCCAATTAGTAGATATCACTTCGATGAATATTTATCTTCCATTGTGCCCTATCGCTAGCTAAATTTGCATTGAGTCCAACAATTTGTAGGTCTTTCGAGATGACTTCCTTCCATGCTATCTTAGGTCTACCTCATGACCTTTTAACACCTTCACTCACAATAGTTTCATACCCATGAATCGATTTGTAGATAAACATTGGACATAGCGAAACCATCTCAAGCGAATTTTATCCTACAGGGCATGCTTATTTTATCTTCTGGCGAATGTGGTCATTTCTGATCTTATCTACTCCTGAATCACCACACATCCATCTTCGCATCCGCGTCGCTGCCACACTCATATTTTGAATATGTTGAACTTTACCTTTCACTTGATAGGCATCTTCTTTCACATAACACCGCCGTAGCACTTTCCATTTCAATCATCCGATTTTAACTCTGTAGATTTTAAGAAGAAGAAAAGGCTTCTTGTATTTCTGTCTATGTTTACATCCCGTGAGAAAGGAAATTTATACAAAGTTCCTAATGTTAATTAATGAAATAAAATAAGTCTATATAATCAATCCAGCTATCAAATCAAATCAGAATAAAATCGGATCTCCTAAATATAATCAAATCTCCTGAAATCATGATAATCAACACTCCTAAATCAAGCTTCCTTGAATCAGCTAATCAACACTCCCCCTCAAGTTGGTGCAAAGATGTCGCACATGCCCAACTTGCAACTCAAAGTATGGAAAGTTCGCTTGTTGAGACTTTTGGTAAACACATCAGCTAGTTGTTTTTCCGATGGCACATGAAACAAACTCAAGACACCAGTTGTAACTTTTTCTTTGATAAAGTGTCGATCAATTTCCACATGCTTTATTCAGTCATGCCGGACTGGATTATAAGCTATACTTATGGCAGCTTTATGGTCACAGTACAAGGAAAGTTTTCATTTTCCATACAGTCTCAATTCCTATAGTAGCTTTTGTAACCAAAGCAGTTCACAAACACCCTATCTTTGTCCTTTTTGTGCTTGTCACGGTCTCTCAACAAGACTACATAAGGTTGTTCACCAACCATCTCCACTTGGCACACTGAACAAGCAGCCCGCATGAAAATCACTGGATCCCGTTGAATAACATAAGTCAAATTTAACAGGAAATTACGAGATGTGAGCCTTCCACTTGACTGCCTATTAGAAGTAGTTACAACATTGTGTCGTATCTCGGCTTCCATAGCTTGCTGTAGAGTCTGAGGATCCTCAAGAATATGCCGTATTATAGTAGCAGCAATATTGTCAAACCCAATAAACAAGCTGCTCGTTGGCAAAAGCAGCAACTACAATCCACCAGCATCCAGAAAGTTAACAGCAACTGGGTGAGTTCTTGTAAGAGTTGCACATAACTCATGCTATCATGCATTGTTTCTGAGGGATGGTGGTTGCTCATACAACCACAAGCAATTTCAACAAGCCGCTTCTGCTCCAGTACAGTAACCGAATGTTGATCTTCTGTCATCTAGAGATCCAGCCCAATCCGCATCTGTAAAGGCTTCTGTTTGGAGGTGATCATGTTTGGAGAAAAGTAAACCTTTCCCTGAGCAGACTTCAGATACCGCAAAATATGAAAGACAACTTGCATATGAGGATCTCGGGATCATGCATGAACTGACTCACTAGGCTAACTGAATAGGTTATGTCTGGTCTAGTGTAGGAGAGATAAACGAGTCTTCCAACCAGCCTCTGATATCTTTCCTTATCAACTGATTCTCCAACTCCGCTTTGTAACTTGTGATTGCTTTTAATGGGCGATTCTTTGGGCCTGCAACCTGTCATACCTGTTTCTTTCAAAAGATCCAGAATATACATCCTTTGACAAATAAATATTCCTCTTTTGGATCTAGCAACCTCAATTCCTAAGAAGTACAGCAATTTCCTAGATCTTTGATCTCAAATTCATGTGCCAGCAACTTATTCAATCGAGACATCTCTTCTTTGTCATCTCCTCTTATTACTATGTCATCAACATAAACTATGAGAAGAGTGAGTTTACCCATTTGATGTCATATGAAGAGGGTATGATCAACATTTCTTTGTTGGTAACCGGAGGAGATCATTGCTTTGCTGAATCTGTCAAACCAAACTTTGGGTGATCGATTCAATCCGTATAAGGCTTTCTTCAATCTGCATACCTTTCCTTGACTCTGTGCAGTATCAAATTCAGGAGGAATCTCCATATACACCTCTTCTTCTAAGTCTCCATGAAGAAATGCATTCTTCACATCAAGCTGTTGCAAGTCCCACTCAAGATTAGCTGCAAAAGATAAATGAATTCTAACAGTTTTCATCTTAGCAACAGGGGCAAATGTCTCTTAATAATCCACTCCATAAGTCTGAGTGAATCCCTTAGCCACCAATCTTGATTTGAATCTTTCATTTGAGCCATCAGCTTTGTGCTTCACAATAAAGACCCTTTGCAGCCAACCAACTTCTTGTCTGGTGGTGAAGTTACAAGTTCCCATGTCTCATTTTTTGACAAGGCCTTCATTTCTTCAATCATAGCTTGCTTCCATTTAGGATCTGCAAAAACTTCCCTCCAATTCTGGGGAGTAGACACAAAAGAAATAGACAAGGCAAAGGCTCTATAGGAGGAAGACAAAGAATTATAGGAGACAAACTTAGATAAAGGGTGTTTGATGGTGCAAGATCTGACTCCTTTTCTGGGAGCAATAGGTTCTAACTCATTAGGAAATGTAGATAACTCACCTGTAGAAGAAGGTTCAGCTTCGGTAGATTGCATGATGGCTTCTTCTGCTCTATTTTTCCTTGAGTAAGTTTTCAAATTAGGCCTATCCAAACGCCCAATAGTCTCCCCCTGAATTCTTTCTCCAATTTCACTTTCCCCTGTGACAATGTCATCAAGAGGGCCAGTAATGGAACTAGGTAGAATCATCTCTTCCTCCTTACTGCTCTCCCCTGAAGAGGTGATGAGGTAATACTGAAATAGGGCTCAGATTCTCTCCTAGATGGAGGATGATAACATTTGTAACCTTTCTGTGTCGGAGAATAAAACACACTTTATGGCTCTAGGATCAAGTTTTTCCTAGATTTTCTAGTACAAAGTAAACACACCCAAACACCTTTGTAGGAACATTATATTCATTCTTACCCTTTAAAGCTTCTAGAAGACTTTGAAAATTGAGGGGTTTAAGTGACATTCTGTTGATAAAATAGGCAGCCGCTATAATTGCATCTCCTATTAAGGTTTTTGTAGATCGTGGTGAACATAAGAGATCTTACTACTTCTAACAAATGCCTATTTTTTCTTTCAGCAATCCCATTTTTTGCACTAGTGTTAGGACAACTAGTTTGATGGACTATCCCATTGGACTCCAAATAAGCACCAAATCTTTTATCCATGTTTTCGCTGCCATTGTCAGTTCTCAAGATTTTTATTTTGGCATCAAACTGAGTACAAATCATATTATGAAATGACTGAAAACAAGAGAGAACTTCACTTTTGGCTTTTAACAAATATATCTAAGTCATCCTAGTGCAGCAATCAATGAAAGTAACAAACCATCGACTACCAGACAAAGAAACCGTTTGGGTGAATGAATAGTCATAAATGGAGTTGTGCTTCTATTATCACTCACAGGATAAGGATTTCTATTATGCTTGGCATATTCACACGCATCACAGAACAAAGATTCAAATCGAGTCCTTAAAAACAAATCGGGATATAACTTCTTCAAAACAAAGAATGATGGGTGTCCTAACCGTCTATGCCGTTGTATTCTTTCTTGGTTGACATCCTTGCTTTCCCCAAAAAAGGCTTGACCAGAGTTTTGAATCACATCTAATATATACAAGTCATCACGCAATCAACCACTGCCAATCATTTTCCCTGTTTGAAGATCCTGAAAAATACATTGATCAGGAAAGAACTCGATTTTACAGTTTAGAGCTTTGGTGATGGCACTAACAGATAAAAGATTGATAGGGAACTCAGAGACATGAGGCACAGATGATAGTTTAATATCAGGAGCACAAATGACAGAACCTGTTCCAGAGATAGGGGTTAAAGAACCATTGGTTATTTTAACATTATCTCCATTGAGAGACGGAGAATAGTTTTGAATGCATTTAGAAGAGCCCGTCATGTGTCTATTTGCTCCAGAATCGACAATCCAAGAATTAAGGTTATCAGCAAAGGCAGTACCTGATTGCACATGATTGGATGTGGCAACATTAGCGGAGTCAAGTTTGGCTAAGAGGCGACGGAGAAGCTGAATTTCATCCGAAGACAAGATTTCTCTAGAAACCGTCTCCTTGAATGTCTCCATGTTGCAGCCCAATCAGAAGGAAATCAGGAGGAGTTTGTGTTGCGGACAACCAACAAGAGAGAGAAAACTCAACCTCTTTGATAATAAAGGAACCTAGTACTGCGAGGGAGATGACTCACCTCAAAAAGACAGCAATGACTCTGATACTGTGTAGATTTTGAGAAGAAGAAAAGGCTTCTTGTATTTCTGTGTATGTTTACATCCCATGAGCAAGGGAATTTATACAAATCTCCTAATGCTAATTAAGGAAATAAAATAAATTTATACAATCAATCCAGCTATCAAATTAAATCAAATAATCAGATCTCCTAAATATAATCAAATCTCTTGAAATCATGATAATCAACACTCCTAAATCAAGTCTCCTTGAATCATGATAAATGAACCTTGGGCCTAACTCAACCCTAAAAGCTAGCTTGTGAGGTGAGGATTGCCCAAGACCATATAAGGAGACCAAAGACCTCAAATCTTACTGATGTGGGACAACTCAACACCCCCTCACGCCCAGGCCTGCAAACTGGAGCGTGGACAAACATAAAAGGGGGCCCAACATCGGTAACAATCATTTGGATAGGCCCGACTCTAAAATCATGATAAATGAACCTTGGGCCTAACTCAACCCCAAAAGCTAGCTTATGATGTGAGGGTTTCCCAAGACCATATAAGGAGATCAAGGACCTCAAATTTCACCGATGTGGGACAACTCAACAAAAGCTATGAGTAACATCTTCATTTATCACTCCATTCTCTTGAAACAAGCGTACATGTCTTAATCGTTTGCAGTTTGGCAACGCAATCGCGTCTAGTCTCATCTAAACTTCGCCCTTCTCATCATGCTGACTAAACTTGCAGTGCATGTATTCAATCTTACTTCTACTTATCACCTCTATAAAGTGCTTTGCCACAGTTCAAGATTTTGCTTGACGCCCTTGCTGGTTTCGATTGTTAAACGAAGTCGACCTTAACTCCTGTTTAGACTCTCCATAAGAGAAGGGATAGCTTGTTTAGACTCCTAACTGGGGTTAAAATCTGCTATCTTTAAGAGTTTTCTGCAGCAAATTCTGAAAAGTTTCAACCAAAAAAAAAGGTTCTTAACTGGAAATTTTAGAAAACCTTGAAATTGAGTGAGAACAATAAAGACTTTAAATAGGTGAAAAAGACAATTTTTGATTGCAACCAAGGATAAACAAAGCCTCGAAAGTAAGTTTGCTTGTTATCTGAACTTTTTTTCCTTTGAGTAGTTTGAGATGAAACCGAGCTATAGGCTTTGTGCATTGCACTTTTGTAGAAGAATTAAGCCTAAGAATGATATTTTATATATGTATTTATAGGTTTCTAGAAGCTGTTCAAGGCATATAGAGTGGTAGTAGGAGCTAGAGTTCAGTTGTTCGATACTGGACTTTTTATCTTGTAGCTCATAGTTTCGCTTTAGTATATTTATGGAACAAATTCACGAGTAGACAAATGACCTTTGCTTATCATTATGTGTCTCTCTTTGACAGGGAACAGTAGGTCTATGGTATGTGACACCGTGGCCCAAAAAAATAAAAATAAAATTAAATATATTCTTAGTTAAGTCTAAGTAAATACATGCTCTCTTAATACACATATATAAACTGTTATATGTTCAGATATGCGAAAATTTTGAAACTTCAAAATGCAGAAAAGGAAAGTCTGATAGCAAAAATTGCTGAGTGTTGCGTAAGAGGAACTGAGAGCATTAGTTCCAGTGTATTTTAAAGCAAAATGAGTGACAATGTCAATGGGGCTTGAAGTGAAAAGAGAGAAAAGAAAGTGCATGCCTCTTTGAAGTGAAGCACAGAATGTACGAAAAGTTTAAAATTACCAATATCATATGTGAATTTCTACTTACAACCAAAGTTCAATCAAAATAACTATTTTTTTCAACATCCAAGCATGTAGACAAATTTGTCCTAACTCTTCAAAGTTGAGAATCAAAGGATCAACCACTTCTTTTTTTGGATCACTTTGCGCATCATTGTTTGAAGCGCACACTTCTCCGAAGCACATGGCTTAAGTCATGATGCAATAACCCCTCGCTTTGCATCACTTCATTGCTTAAAGCGACAGAGGGTTGGCTTTTAATAGCACTGATTATAGCGAATGACTCCTATTACAATTTGTTATTATCAGCTAATTACCTAAAGCTTTGTCAAAATTTAATGGTTCATTTGCTTCCGGCAACCATAGCACATGTGATGGTTTAATATGTAGACTAAGAGCTCGTTTGGTTTCTTGAATTGGAGAATTAATCTCCTCAATAAATTCAGCAGAATCAAATACTGGTTGATAGAATGAGGATTGAGGAGAACTGATCTCATTAAATTTAGCATAACGTATACATCGTTTGGTTGCAATGCATCTTGTAAATAATACTCGCATATGTTATGCAGGAATCCATTTATTATTTTATGCGGAGTCGAATGTGAAATAAGAATACGTGTATTAGAAATGCAGAGATTAGACTATTTAAAGACAAAAAAGCCCTTAAAGTAGTTCTTGTATAACACTAATCCCTTCATTATTAATCACCGCAATACACTTCTTACATTATTAATCATCGCATAACAATTCTTGTGTTACTGGTCAACAATCCCTACATTACTAATTCATGCGGTGCTACCCTACATATTCAAGCAAGCTATTGATGCCTCTTGATCTCTGATTAAGCTCCTAAACAAGGAAATCCATGATATTGGAATTTAATTTGCAGGTAATTTCCTATTTTCTTTTAGACCTGAAGTTACAGATGACTTAACAAATTTTGAGAATCCATCAGCTTGCTGGTCGGATGATCTTAGAGGTGGAAAGCCTGTCCGACTATCTGGGATATTTGATAAACTTACTTACCAAGTGCGGAAGGCATTTTCCTTTCAATCAATGAAATATTCCTTAAGTACAGCACATTGTGATATAAAGTCAAAGGATGGACGTGTAGCAAAGATTCATTTTCTGATTGAAAGCACTTGGAAAGATGTACCTATCATACATCCAGATAACTTTGGGTATGCGCGTGATAAAAGTTTGCCAGTTGCCTTGCAAGAGCAGAAAGAAACTGTTCACTTCTCCAACTTCTTAGATATGGAGATTCATGTTAGACTCAGTGATACAGGTAATAGAAAATTAAATCTGGTTCAAGTGTTAGTTGATATATTGTATTACTGACTTTTGCTTTAGTACAGGTCTACCATCTACTAATGGTGTTGACTGCATATGCAATGAGGCAACTATTCCCTCTGGGTCGTTTGTCAACTTATATGCAAATCCTGCTGCTATTTATTTTATTGTTACCTTAACTTCCTTTGGTATAAGATGCAAACCAATAAATAGTAGTGGCAGTGCGAAATGGCTGCAGAAGCGCAAAACTAAAGTTCAGTTTTGGATATCGAATTAGATTTTGGCAATGGCAAGTATTTTGCATTGCTAAGATTATCTCGTGGACAGAGAGGGATATTGGAGGTACTTATCCTGCTTAGCTGCTTATTAACTTACAGCAAGGTGTTAAATTTGTCTGTGTTTGGTGCAGGCTGTTGTCTTTACTTCTTACACCTTGGAGAATAATACTAAATTTTCTTTGTTCTATTTTCCTGCTAATCATAAGCTTGTTTCTAGGTAATCTCTCGTCCAAGATGAGTTGTAATTTTTTCATTTGGCTCAGTTTTGTCCTTTGCTGAGTGGTACTATTATATCCAGGCATGAGGTGGAAACTATTGGTTCTGCAGTGCCTCCAGAATTAGGATCTTATCTTCCTCCCGGATCAACAAAATCATGGTTCAGCAAGTAAATTTTTTTTCTACTTTAATTCGGTAGTTCTAGTTTAGTCGAATCCATTGTGTCGCCTCTCCTTGTTCCATCTATCAGCGGTTATGAAACTGTAGGCATTATGCTTTTCATCCTGCATAATTCTTGCTTATCCTTGCTAGATGCCACAAGGTTACACTCTTGGATGAGAGAGCCTCTAAAGCACCCTTGGACTTGGACGCTTTATCAGGCCTTACGGAGGTGAACCTTGAAGTGGAAGGAGAATCTGGTTCCAAAACTGTTACAAAGTTGGGAGTCTCTTTGAAACCATCTGTTAGCAAAGTAGTGCCACTGCAGGTTGTACCAATGTATCTCAGATACGTCATACTAAATGAGTCAGATGAAGTCATCACTGTCCGTCAATGTTTTTTGGAGGTCTGTCTTTGTTTTTGATTTCAGATGTTAGCTTTCATTTGCTGTTAAACTGATAAGAGTTGAGGATGAAATCGTTTTTGTCTTAGGAGGATGGGACTGACCAGGGGCGGCTCAATAAGTTTGGTGGCCTAAAGCCAAACTTTAATATGAGGCCCTTTTGAAAAAAAAATCATATATATTTTAGTTGAAGTAGATTTTTCTAGCTTTTGAGAATAAAATTACTTAAAATTTTTCGCATAAACCATTTAATCTCACATGTGCAGTATAATCTTAAGTAATAGAACATGATTCAAGAAGTTGATAACTTTGTATTAAAAGAATTTTTTAATGTTTCAATATACTTGTTGCAATGATGAAAACCTGAGGGAAAAAATAGAGTTTAAAAGTGTATTACATATTTTCTAATGATTAATATAATCCCTTTTTTATATAAAATATTTTACTTTTTTACTTTGAAATACTTAATATTTTCTTAAAAAGATTTGGGGTATCACGGGAAGAGTTGTGGTGGGATGGATAGCATATCTCCTTCTTTAATCGGAAGTATTCGGTTTGTGTATTTGGAATGGAAAAAAAATCTCTTATAAGGAACAGTTCACACTTTAATGGAATTTACACGGTACACATTTGAATTAATCAATGTACCAAATTAAATATCAAACATCAAATAAGAATTGAAAAATAAAAATTGGGGCCCCCAAAATTCTGGGGTCTAAAGCCACCGCTTTTGTCACGACCCCAACCCCGGTTGCGATGGCGCCCAACACACTGTTAGGCAAGCCCGACCAATCTAATAACCTTAACCATTTTTTACCCAGTTCATGAATTAATTAACACGGATTAAATACTAAGCCATAATACTGAAATTCTGAAATAGAGTTTAAACATGCGGAAATCCCAAATATCAATACTTCTACACAGCCCGAAGAATCCGGTGTCACGAGTCTGAACCTCTAATACATGAGTATCAACCTACTACATATCGTTCTCTAGAAATGCGGAAATAAAGCAATAAGATAGAAGGAAGATCAGGACTGCGGACGTCAAATGCAGCTACCTTGATATTCCCGGATAAGCTGCCAGGCAGAGAAATCCTCACACAGCCTCAGATGTACCTGAATCTGCACGCAAGGTGCAGGGAGTAATGTGAGTACTCCGACCCAGTGAGTAATAAACATAAATAAAGACTGAGAATAAGGAAATCCTGAATAGGCACAAAGTAATTCTATAAATACAGCAACTTACCAAGTAGTATAAAAATCAGTAAATCAATGAAAACAATTATGGAAATACCACAACAGATAAATAAGTAAATGACAATCAAATATGCAATGCAACACATAAACCGGTACTCTCCAGTACCCGCTGCGGCGTGCAGCCCGCTCCATTTATTTATCGTCGACGGCGCTCACTGGGGGTGTGCAGACTCCGGGAGGGCCCCTTACGGCCCAAGCGCAATAATAAGCCATCTCGTGGCATAACCTAGGCCCTCGTCCTCATATCAATATCAATATCATACCGCTGCGGCGTGCAACCCGATCCCATGCTCAGTCCAAAATCACATAAGCCCCTCGGGCACAATCATATAGAAATATCCAGCCCAAACTTCATTAAAAATATTAATTAAGTTTCAAGTTTAAGAAAAGGTGGCTGAGTTTGCAAAACAGTATTAAATACTAGGACTGATTCAATGATGTCAAAATGGTAAGAAACCAGTAATAACAATTCCTGAAGGATTCAATCAATTGGCACGAAGCCCAAATATAGCAATCAGCTCAATTAAAATGATAATAAGTGAATTTCAGTCAAATACTGTAACGACCCGGCCGGTCGTTTTTGGAATTTACGCCCCTATCCCCCGTTAACCGCTTCCCCTAAGTTCATTTCTACTATTTTGGTTTGTCGGGACGTTCGGTGTTGGGATTCGGAGTGTTTTGGGACACTTAGTCCCTAAATGAGAGCTTAAGAATTGAAAAATGGTCCGTAATCGGAACAGTGTGAAGAAGACCTTGGAATGGAAATTCGATGGTTCCGTTAGCTCCGTTAGGTGATTTCGGGGTTGGGAGCGTGTTCGGGATGTATTTTGGAGGCTCGTAGCTCATTTAGGCTTGAAATGCCGAAGTTGGAATTTTTGAAGTTTCCGGTCCGATAGTGAATTTTTGATCCGAGGGTCGGATTGGAATTCCGGAAGTTGCAGTAGCTCCGTCATGTCATTTGGGATGTGTGTGCAAAATTTAAGGTCAATCGGACGAGGTTTGCTTAGGTTTTTGATCGAAAGCGTGTTTTGTTGGAATTTGAAGTTCTTAGGCTTGAATCCTTGATTAATTCGTATTTCCGGCGTTGTGTTAGGTGGTTTAAGGATTGGTACAAGTTTGAATGATGTTATGGGATATGTCCGTAGGTTTGGTTGAGGTCCCGGGGGCCTCGGGTGTGTTTCGGATGCTCGACGGAGCATTTTGGAGTTTCAAAGTGTTGCAGAAAATCCTTCAGCTGTGCAGGTCCCAATTCCTTCTTCGCGTTCGCGGTATCATCCACGCGTTCGCGTAGCTTTGGCCTTCTTCCTTTTCGCGTTCGCGTCCTCCTCTACGCGTTCGCGTAGAGTAATTCTGGAGGATGACAAGTTTCTTCATTGCGTTCGCAATTAGTGCTCCGCGATCGCGTAGCTTCACACGTTTCTTAACCGCGTTCGCGTCAGGGCTGTCGCGTTCGCATAGACTTATTGGACCCCAAGGGCTGGGCTTGATTTTCATTCAATGCGTTCGCATGACCTATGTCGCGTTCGCGTAGTTCACTAAACCCAGGCCTTCGCGTTCGCATCTATTCCTTCGCGATCGCGAAGGGCATTTTTGGTCCTTTATATTTTCCTTCTACGCGAACGCGTGCTGCCTTTCGCGTTCGCGATGCTTTAGACCCCTGAACAGTACTTAACATTTCAAAAACGAGGTTTTGCCATTTTTATCAAAACTCAAGGTTTGGAGCTCGGATTTGGGAGCAATTTCAAGGGTTTTTCAAGGGCAATCACTGGGTAACGATTCTCTACTCTCCTATGACTAAAACCCATTAATCTAATCGCAAATTCACCCTTTAATTTCGTGTTTTTGAATGGGAAGTGGGTAAACTTCTTAGACCTAACTATGGGGTTTTGAGGGGTCATTTGACCTCCGATTTGGGAGATTTTTATATGGTTAGACTCGTGAGAGTACGAGGGTTCTGAAAACGTAAAAATTATTCGATTACGAGACGATGGATGGAGGGGCATTTTGGTCATTTTACCTATTTTCGCGCCCTAGCTCTAAATTTAATAGTGGAATCAGTTGTTTGTAATATTATTTACGATATGTAATTGAATTGAATAGATTTGGGCCATTTGGAGTCGGATACTCGTGGCAAAGGCGTGGTTTCTATTGATATTGAGCCGGTTCGAGGTAAGTGGCTTGTCTAACCTTGTGTGGGGAACCTTTCCCCTTAGGATATGAGATGTGGTAATTGAGTGCCTTGACGTTGAGGTGACGAGCGCGTATTTGAGCTAATGTTGAAAAA